>NW_016690287.1:751630-781235 GCF_001604755.1 Lepidothrix coronata | reverse complement strand
TAATTTTATTTCTGTATCTACTACCCAAAAACTGTAGACTTTTCATTTAAAAATGTTTTGACTCAGTATTTGGTGGACACAGAGACTGAGTGCAAACACAAACTCTTCGCAGCAGATCCTGTGGCTTCAGTTGTGTTTATCTGCAGGAGCATCTGTGTTTTGATATTTTATTCCAGTGACCTGTTTTTATGGAATACTTGTGGTTGTAATTATTTTTCTCTGGTGAGATATGAGAATTATGTTGAAAAGAAATGGTTATTTCTTAAAATCCTTTGATGTATTGTGAAATGAGGTGAAAACAGGCTTTTTTTGCTAATCTGTCTTTTTATTTACTATTTTCTTTGACTTTCCTAAACTTACCACGTTTTTACTCTATTAGGTGTTTGTTTGCTTGTGGAAAGGTTGCAAAGTATATAATACACCTTCAACAAGTCAAAGCTGGTTGCAGAGGCATATGCTGACACACAGTGGGGACAAACCTTTCAAGGTAAGGTTCACTGTGAGACACAACATCTCTTGTTTTAAGAGAAATTCCATTTAATTTTCCTGATGCAATATGTCATTGAAAAATACCATCACAGGAGGATTTCTTAAAAAGCATCCAATGAGCTGAGCCTTCATCTTTGCAATAGTAGTGCCCAAAGGTCTCGTTCTTTCCTGGAAACAGGTGTAGATGCTGTTATTGCTTCTCTGTCCCTGTTTCTTTTAATCTATAAATGGCAGGGGAGTGTAAAACTAAATAGTGCTTAAGTTCAGGGGGTTTGTGCATTTTTCAGTTGAGCTGCTTACACTCTGAGATGTTTTGTATCATACTTTACACTTCCACGTTAAACTTTGGATCATGGCTGATGGTGCCCATTCTGTGTTTGAGTAAGAGCTGGTTTTGTGAAATTCAGTTGAAATGCTGACAGTGATTATTTATGGTGAACTTCTCTGAAAATAGTAAGGAAGTCAGGAATGCAGGGCCGTTGAGCTGACTGTATTTCCTGCATAGTATTTTCTAACTTTCTCTTTCTTTCTCCCCCTAACCTGTACCTGCAATTCTAGGTATAGTAGTGTTTCTCATTCCCATATCCACCAATCCGTTATTAATGAGTTGCTTCATCCTCTTATGGATACAGTTGGGGCAGTTCATAGCTGTCAATCCTGGATCACTTGATGGTAAGTCCCACCCACACTACTTCAGACTGAAGTTCTCCTTCCATGTAGGATATGAAAATGAACTAGGTTTGTTTTTTTTAAGTTTAGATAGCATTTTTTTGCCTTCTTCTCCCCCACCCCCAGTCCATGAACTTTTAGTCGTTGTTTCTCCACTTCCTTTCCTCTCTTTTCTCTCAGGTAATATCTTCTGAGTTTTTTAAGATTCTATTTTAAGGCAGCTTTATTACTAAAAATACTTTTCTGTTACAGTGGTGTCTTCCAGAAGTTACTTGTTCTATATAGCTTTTAACGGTAGTTATGACAGAAAACAAAACTAAGCTCAAAACCTAGAAAGTGAAAATAGTGCATTTCATTGCACATGAAAAAGGTTTTCTTTTAACAAAGGTCAGACTTTTTTCCATGCTGAACTACGTAGCTGAGTCTGAAAATTTCTGACCCGGAGAGTGAATAACAATAGGAAAATTGGTTTTGAGGTGGTTATACCCTTTGTTCAAAGGAGTGAGATTAGCATGCTCTTGGAAGCATAGCACAAGGATCTTAGACCCCTGAAAGTTTGCAGATATGGCTGTTACAGGAACTAATCTTAAGTGCTAATCTTGGAATAAAAAAAAAGAAAAAGCAACTGCCAGTTACCAGGGGAAGCCTCAGGTTTTCTCATTTTTGGGATTAAATATTTTAGATATCTTAAAGTGTAATGGCAAGCTTTGGTCTTGAATGAAAGTCTTTTGATAGGTTAATTTGTATTGTTATTTGGTCTAGATCAAAGAAACTCAATTTTAAAGATGTTGGGTTGAAGAAGTGGGCGTAGCTCAGAAACACCAGGAGTACTTTTTCTGTCAAGGTTACCTGGCAAAGTTGGCATCCTAGTTTTTGGGTAGGCTGGTTGCAGCTAGAGCCCTAAAATTTACAGTAATTACTTCTAATAATATCTGTTGTTTCACCAGCTGATTTTCTGTGCTTTCTGGTCATAGTAAGGGAGAGAACAGAACAGGATTGCAGCAGTTAATCATCGTGGCTCAGTGTGTGTCACTTCAGCGGTTTTTTCCCTACTGTTGTCTTGAGTCCCTCTTTTTATCCCTGTATTTCTCAATCTGTTCCTGGGAGCTTTGAATGGAGGATAATTGTGGTCTCAGTAGAATTTTGTAACATCTTTTGTTCCCCTGTCACTTATGCTGAGTACAGGCTTCAGGGCTCACATGAGGTAGCCAAGTACGTAAGTGTCTGTGATGGCAACCTATTAATTAACAAGCCCCCTTTCCTCACTTGCTTCTTTCTTTTACTATCTTTTGAAATCTACTCTCTGATACAAAAAAACACTCAAAGTGTTGGATATTAATCTTGATCAGTCCAAGAACAGCCTTTATTAATTGTTTTGTGGCAGTCAATCAAAAATGGAGCAAATGTTTCCGTTTGCATTTAGCTGTTCTCACAAGTCTTAGTTGCTCACCTTTTTAGGTGAAGCCAAATTTTTTCAAGTAATAGTTGCTTTAAGGACCTCTTGTTCTTGATGATTATTGCAGACAAAATATCTCCCAAAACCTAAATTGCAAATGAAACTTCAGTTGCCTCATTAGAATATACTTGAGTCCTGGCATAAAAAAGAAAGTAATTTGTCATTTTAGAAAACTTGGAGAAAATACCTAGTTGTTCAGTGTTTGGTTTAAAAAAATAAATAAATGGATGTTGGGATTTTTGAGGAAAGCTGTAAAAGGCAGTGATGGTGATAGTACAGTTCGATGGTGTTGTCTGAAGACCTGATGTTCAGGATGTTTTAAAGAAAAGCAAAGAATATTAGCTAGGAAAGTAACAACTAAAAGCATGGAAAATTTAATTTTGTAAAGGTAAAAGTACGCTATAATCATGTAATGACCAGAAGAGAATAATAAATATATGACAGGTTGATATATTCTTATATTTCTAATGAAAATAAGAGACAAAAGTCTTTTCTTAAGATGAAAAGCAGTTGGGGACTGTCTGAGACATAACACTCTCCTTGGCAGTAGAACTAATCTGTTGAAAGATATATCCCTGTACTGTCACTCTTTTGCTTGCAAGTGGACTCATTTTGTGTAGTTGCACATTTTGGGCTTAATTATCTAATTTTGTTGTCCTTTGACTCCATTCAGCTGTAAACCAGCTGCAGTGCTTCCATCTTAAAATGCCCTTGTGGCTTTACATGCCCTTGCCAGACATTCCTATAAACCTGGTGACTGTGTAGTTCATTTGTCACAGAAATAAACCCACTTCTAAATTGCAAAGGCAAAAGGTTTCATATTTTCCTAAATTTATCCTGTTTTTTTCTGTTTCTGTGGTTTAGTGTATCCCCCTCAGCATCAGTTTTCCAGGTACCTATGTCACAGAAAAGGTAAAATTTGAGACCTTTGTTATTCTAGCTCCATTTTTATGTAGAGCAATATCCTAGTAGTGTATGTCCAGCTCATCTCTGAGTCATCTGCTGAACTAAAGGGAAAAGAAAATAAAGGTACCCTGGATCTTTAGGCAGAATTTAGGACCTCATGTCCCCTTTAGTTGCCATATTGCTTTTCTGTTTGTTCCCTCCGATTTTTTTCTAAGTTTTTAATGCTGATGGTCTTGGGTTTCATGTAGAACAAGTGGATGGGCTTTTTGCCTATTTTTTTAAGACCATCATCACTAAGTTTTGTTACTGATAAAGTTCTTTTCCTGGAGCACCCATCAGTCCTTCCACCAAAGAAAAAGTGTCCATTAAATGAGGCTTAGCATTGCAGTTAGCTCTCAGGATGTAGTCAGATGTGATTTCTGCAAAGCATGTGCTTTTTAATCCTAATTTTGTTAAGAACCACTTCCTAGATTTGTTTTTCTTGACAAGAGCAACAAACAAGCAAACTCATCTCACAGAATGTGTTTCTGATTGAGAATTTACCAGCTTTCTTTGGGCCACTGTTAAGTATTTTTGAAGTTATGCTGCTCCTCTAAATACCTGAACTTCATTGGTCTTGTACTGCAAGAAATTTTCTCTTTGCTTACTACAGTGTGATTTTAGCCAGCTTTTTTCTTTTTTTTTTTTTCTTTTTTTTTTTAATATTTTTTTTGTCATTGTAGACATTAATTTAATGTGAGTATTCCCTCCAGAGACCTCCAGTATGTTCATTTTTGTTTATGGTTTTACAAGCAGAGTTGAGAGAGAAAAACCTCAACATTATTCTTTTTTGGACTTCTTATTACATAATATTTTGCAGCTTTTTAGAAGCTGGTGGAATGTTGTGGAGTATCATCAGCATGTGGTCCTGTTGAGGGTTCAGCAATTTGACTTTCAGGCTTTCAGACCATGTAGACAGGTGGATTTACAGGAATAATCTGAGTTGGAAAACTGATGCCAGTGACTGGCAAATAGAGAAACAGTGAATGAAGAAATTTTCTCTTACTTGTCCTAAATTTGACTGTTACAAATAATAAGTATTTGAATAGTTAAGGAGTTGTGACAACCTGCATTTTCCAGCATGGTTTTTGGGACTCAGGGGGAAAAATACTTTATGGAAGTATTACTCAGCATTGAAAGTTACTTCAAGACACATCAAATAAACCCTTAAAACATAGCCTAGGTGACCAAATGCAAGGTGTTAGGCACAGTGAAAGGACAAATGGGAGGTGAGCACAAAACAGTGGAGATTTTATGCAAAATAATTACATATTGGTTAGCATTATGGTTGGACTTGATGACCTTAAGGGTCTTTCCCAACCTGAATGTGTTTGTGATTCTGTAAGGCTGCATGTGGGTAAGCTGCCAGCTGCTTTCACATGTGGATTCCAGTGGATATGCTCTCTCTTCATGTTTAAGAGCAGTCATGCAAGGTTTGCTCACGTGGGGTAATTGCTTTCAGTGACATTGAATGGCAGAGCACAGGTCCATTGGAGGCTCTCATCCTTTGCTTAAAAGGGGGGAAGAAAGTAATAATAAAAATGAAGTTTGGTGCTCATTCTGCCACCTGTAACTTCTGGAATTCATTAAGGGGTGACTGTGTTTGATATGACTTAATAGAGCAGCAGTTGTTGAAATGTAGAAAACACAGCCAAGCATCTTCAGTCCTCATTGGAAATTCATGTCTGTTACTCTCTTGGCAGAATATCTTCCATCCATTAGAGCACTGCAGATGCAGATATAAAATGTAAAGGCATTTTGCCTGAACACTCAGATGTTGAGACAATAAGAGTTTATCCCGATGTCTAAACTATTGCTGTTAGATTTACTAGAAAAATTACACATTGAATAGTCCAAGTAGGAGATTCGGTTATTTTGAATTTAGAACAAAATCCTGTATTGCTAGACTTTTTTACATCCTGTTTGTTAAAGTCACTGGTCATTACTGCCCATTAATAATGGTGGGTATGGGTACACTGGAGAAATTAAACTTCTTATGTGTTTACTTATTTTCTCTTGAAGTAACATATCCACCAATCCGGACCCAATCTGTCGTATTTCAAATCGACTGTGAAATTTTGAAATTTAGGTTTTGGGGGAAAAATGAAAAGATTTGGTTTAAAGTTGTGCATAATAGTTGAGTTTGATTTATTAGAAGCCCTCTAGAGCTGTATAATTATCTGGTGGGAAGCTGATTTGGTGTGACTTACCGTCCAGAGATCCTGAAGTGACAGCCTGAACTGCTCCTTTATCTTTGGAGAGAAGAGACTTTACCCATTAGTAACGGATTGCTGGATATATTATTTTAGAGAAAAAAAAGAAAAAAGCAGGTAAGATTTTTTTTTTCCCTCCTCTTCTACTATTTCCTGTCTACTGCAAAGGCATTCTGTGTCATCTTTGATCTGTCAGCTGTTGATTATTTGATGACATGGTCAGGTAGTCTCAAAGTACGCAGTGTCTGTATGTAATCATTTCTGCAAATATTTGTCTTGTAGTTGTAGACTATTAATAGGCTGTCTGGAAAAAGATAATTTCTAGTTGCAAGTTGCAGATATTGAGGATTTAAGGATGTTGGTTTGGGTATTTTGGAAGTAAAATTTGGTAGAGCAAGAAAAGTAAGTGGTAGCTTCTGTAGATAACCCATGTAGAATATCTGTGATTATTTTCTTTGTACGTGACTAGAAAGAAGGCAAGTTATGGTATCATGACTCAAACTTCAGTTTGTCATAAAACAATGTTTCCCATCTGACAAGAAGTTCAGTTGTGTTTTAAAAAGTTTTAGAAATGGGCCTGACACAAAGTTTGTGCTTTTTTCCAGAAGGTACTACCTTTAGATACTGTACTTTAATAAGCATGGAGTATAGTAATGCATGCACTGTACCAAGACTTTAGGTTATTTTTGACCTCTAGCAGGCATTGGTAAAGCTGATATTTTAATATCTCAGTGTGACTGAACTTCAGGGTATGGGGTTTTTTTGACCCAAGTTTTCTTTTTTTCTGAAAACGTTTGTATGATCAGAAAGAGCTGGAATCTGAAGGCAGGAGCACATCAGTGAAAGTTAATCCTAAATTTAGATTTAGTGGCTGAGTTTAGTTTCATGAAGCTGCTTTTATGGGCAAAACAGCTATTTCAGGGACATAAAAACTAGAGAACAAAAGATTTCTTGAACTAATGCACACATACATTTTACAGGTATCTGTTAATTGTGAGTTCAGTCACCTTTAATACAACTGAGTGGTTCAGGTTCAAGGCCAGGTTGGATGGAGTTTAGCAACCAAATCCTAGTAGATGATGTCCTTACCCACAGTAGAGGGGTTGGGTCCCTTCCAACCCAAACCATCCTATGATTCTATAAGTGTAAATTTAAATCTTCAGCATTAATTTTGAAGTGATGAAAATTGTGTTGAGGTTACTGTAGTGTAAATGAGATCAGGCTCCAGAGTGTTCTGAATTTCACAGATGTGCTGGGATTTCTTACATTGTAAGTCACTACAATATAAGTAGACAATATTAGTGTTGTTTGAACATGGGAAAATATAGGGCAAGGTAAAAAGGTATAGAAAACTTTCCCTCTAAGTATTTTTCCCTTTAAAATAAAAAAGTCCTTTACTGTCTTGCAATCTATGTTCATATTTTTAGTCCTGTAGCAAGTATTAAGTTTTTGGGGACAGCACAGTTCTTTCTTTTCATGGATACTGTGTTTTATGATTATCATGGAGAACCATTTTCTAGGTTGAGGCAGAAATAGACTTTTAAATTCTGCAGCCAGAATTTTGTTGGAAACCAACACAGTGGGGTTTTAGGGACAAAAAATGGGACATGTGGAGTTTTACAGCCGTTTTCTTGTCTCTCAATCAAATGTGCAGGACTGGGACAGGTTACTGTGATCTTGCAGATTCGTCCTTAGTCTTCAGAGATGACTTAGCACTATGTATGTTCATATTTGCAGCATAACTTATTCCCAAATTCCTGTTGGAGCTGCCTCATCAGTTTGCTGTGCAGGGAAGTGCTAGAGAAGGGACACACAGGTGAAAGAGCTGAGAAAGAAGGGAAGGGAGGGGAGGAGCAGAACAGATGTGGAAGGAGGAGAATTTTCCAATGGTTTAGAGTGGTGATAGGTTTTTTGCTAGTGGATGATCAAGTCATTTGCCCCACTGCTGTTGTTTGGATCAGAAGGAAAATCAGTCATATGGATACACAATTAATGGCAGCCAGTGATGGAATGTGTATCTTAATATCACTTTGCTATTACCCTTGTAAGCTCAGAGCACAAGAAAAAAAGGTTTGTCCCTCCCTCTCCAACGGTATAATTTGAATACTTATTTTGCAAATGAAATAATTGTAAATATAAACTAAATCCTTACAAAAATACCATTAATTATTGTAGCCAGTACTAGCTTAGTTGCAGCTATCTTGTAGTTTCTGTGCTTTTGCTTAATTATTGGTGGATCTTTCCTTATTTTTCTGTTTGAGAAAGAGAGGACATTCTCTTTAAATAAGAACTTTCTTAAATGCTTCTGAAGTAATAGTAGAATCCCAAAATAAATTTATAAATAATTGTTAGTACTGCTTTAAATCTCTGAAGTTTAAGTTTTAGACAGAAGTGTAAGCCAGCTGTTCATTGACTTTGTGTAGCATTTACAAAGAGCATTGAGCTGTTTCCAATTTAATGTGGGTAGGGATGTTTTTTTTTTACTTCTGCCTTGTCACAAGAAAGGAGGATGTTCAAATGCAGAAAATTGGAGAGGTGTTGAGAAACAGAATAACAGTGCAGTATTTTAAAAGATAAGGGAATGCTGGCTTATGAAAAGCAAAGGTCTTCAGAAGCATTTATTTTCTGTACAAAGAGTTTGCCAGTGCATTGTTTGAGATTGGCTTTATGCTATACAGTATTTCAGAATATGATTATAGCATGGAAAAATATGCCATGGAATAATTACTGGGAGTTAAAAACTTCAAACAAATTTGCTTCAGAATATGTTTGTTTTTTGTTTTTAAGAATTGCATGGTCAGTAAGAATTTATCTTCCCTTTAATGTGTTGGAAGTTGAGCCAGAAAAGTCAAAGAGAGATCTGTCAAACTCCTGTGCACAAGCACCTGACGCAGTTTTCTGGGTTTTTTTTCTCACTAGTGTGTAGTTGGTGGGTGCAATGCCAGCTTTGCATCTCAGGGAGGACTTGCCCGTCATGTGCCCACACACTTCAGCCAGCAGAACTCTTCAAAAGTTGCCAGCCAGCCAAAGGCCAAAGAGGAATCTCCATCTAAAGCTGGAATGAATAAAAGAAGGAAATTAAAGAACAAGAGACGACGATCACTACGTAAGTATTTTGCAGAAGTTCTTGGAAGTTTCGTCTGGGATTGGAAGTTCCTCTCCAGTGTGGTGTTTTCTCTGCATATGTGGATCTGGTAGGATTGGCATTCCTTGTGGTGAGAAGAAAACAGTTCCAGATTCTGTTTGTGTTCCTTTTCAGGGTAAATATCTTCACGTTCAGGAGAAAAGATCGGTTTCCTGTGAGAAACAGTTGGAGTTCACAGTTGAAAAAGCTTTTCATTTCAGAGTCACTCTCTGTTTACTGACTATTACTGTTGGAAAATGTTCTGTTTAGTGTTGATGAGATCTGAAGTTCAGTATTGCAGGCAGAGATTGCAGATTCATATAAATTAGAGATAAATGCATGTTATATAAGCTCTTTTTTGAGCACAACATTTCATTATGTTAATGACAGTTTTATGAGCATAACCAAGATCTAATTTTGGGCAGAATTGACTTGCTATGTTTTTTTAATCTGTCTCCACACAGTTGATATTCATTAATTTTATATGAACCAATGTGCTGAGAGGTGTAATTTGTCATTTAAAGTGAGAACTGTTACCTATAGCAAGTAGTAATCACTTAGCCAGTACCTTTTCTAGTCCATTTAGATCTAGATGTTTGATTCCTGAGTTGTCCTAGTATTAGACTAATAACAATGTCACATTTATATAGAGGTTCTAATGTATAAGAATGGTTAGGAAAGACTAGGCAATTGTTAAAATATTTCACTTTGTTCTATAATTGCTTTGGATGCAACTCTCCAGTACCAAACTGATTTTGAACTGTTACTATGACACCTGCATCTTAGAGATGTAAAAAACATTTAGATTTTTTTTCTGCTGGTATGTCAACAGCTGAAGAAGAAACTTTTTATTTGTGGTGCAAAGTCCATCTTACAGTATTGGAGAGTAGCACAAGATACCTTTTTTATGCACCTGTTAAGTCTCGTACTGTCCACAGTGTTACTTTGCCAGAACTTTTCTGTGGCAGAACACTTAACTGTATTCATCTTTCTCTTCCTGTGAAGAAACACAGTTACCAGTTATTCAAGTGGTACTGCAACAATGGATGCACATACTAGTGGTCTTAAGTGATACTCTTTATCACATGATTGGGATTTATTCTTATCTTAATACCTCACCTGTGTCTTAAGGAACTGAAACTTATGAAGCAGTGCTCATGTTTCTGCCTTGAATGCAGAGGAAGCCTGTCCTGGAAAGTTAGTGTCACCTAGAGTTCTGAAAAGTTTATTTCCTGAGTCACTGTTAACTTCTCTTTTGAATTTCTTTTTTTTTTTGAAGGGGGAATACTTGGGTATTCTTAAAATATATATGAGCAAATTGGATTGTGAAACACATCTCAGAAGCACAGCCTTCAAGAATTCCTCTAATTTTGATTTAACAACCAAAGAAATTAGCAAACTGTTTCTGTTCTTTTCAGAATCTGTTTTTAAAAGGCTTTCCCTTTCACTCTAACAATCTGTGTAAATGACAAGGTTCAAGAAGGGAAGGCTGGTCAGTGAAGGGTTATGGGCTCACTTTTTACATCTTAGATATAATGAGAGAGACATCTACTTGGGACAGTTGCAGGTTCCTAAAGGAATATTGTGATTTGTTGACTGTGTTACTCAAATCAAATATACATGTCTAAGACTGGTCACTTCAAAATTTTCACTTTTAGAGGTTCCTGAGTTGCATCTAGGCTTGTTTCTCTGTATTGATTTTGTTAGGTGACTGATTTAAAGCATCTTAATTCTATTTCCCCCCCCCAATATATGCAGAAGTAGTTTTTCAGGTTGGCATTTTATTAGTACTTGATGAACATTATTGACTTACAGGTTTCAAATTGGAGCTTTGTAATTAAAGCTTCAAATTACCTGCTAAGCTGCTGTAGTTGTAATAAGAACTTACTGCAGAATTCTTGAATGAATCTGTGGCAAAAAATGGAAGTAGTGAATATTAGTAGGGATTGTTAAAGACTGGACTGTAGTATTTGAATGATCTGCTTTCTCGATCAAGTGTTGCACAGGAAGAAAAATGACAGCTGCTTGAGCAATTTCTTGTCTTCCTGCCTCTGGAGACAAATGCAATGCTGGCTGTAGACTTTTGCCTTAAGGCAGAAATCATCTCTAACTCAGTTGGGAACTGACTGCTGTAATGTATTTCTCCAGAGGGTATGTGACCCAGAAATGTATCCAAAGTTGATGGCATTTTCTGAAAATGCAAAGTATTGGCAGCTTTTCTTTAAAACTTCGTGTGGATTATTGTTGGTGAGGTGGATGAGACAAAGGGCTGATGAAGTTTTGCTCGTCCTTTTGTTTCTTAGTTTTAGTTCAAGAATGAAGTGTGCAGGTTTGTGTGTTCTGTCTCTACAAGAAGAATGAGGGAAAGCAGACACCCTTATCTAAGAAGTCAAAGTAACACAATAACAGCATTGAGTATTTTCAGTCTAAAGTATATTTAGATATTTTTAAGTGCCTAAAAGCAGAGGTGTTTAATGTAAGTACAGGTTCTCTGCAGGTTGGATTACAAGAAGTTAATGCCAGGAGTGTAAAACAAGATGCCATTTGATAGTGCACAGTCTTTTACAATCACTTGGAGATAATAATTTGAGAGAAAATTGCAGTTTTGCACCACAGAACAATTTGTGTCCTGAAGAAATGCTGTCAGCGTGTTCTTTCTACCTCCTCATGATTTGATTAGACCCTGGATTTTTACAAGGTGTAAGGAGCTTACTAAATATTTACTGGCAATCAGTTGCCAGTATATGCTGCTATTGAAGCATCCTGATGTTTAAATTCTTAATAGTTTAAATACAGCAGATTTATACATTTGCTTCCTCTGGTTTATATCTGAAGGTTAATACTCTTCTGTGAGACAATGTATAAATAAAAATGGAGACTTTACTGTGGCTATATGTGATGAAAATATGTTCCATAAAGAGAATTCTTACTGTTACTTGATTTATTTATTTTATTTTAGCATCTTGCCATTCTTAAACTCTTTTGCATTTCTTTTGTCCTGTCTGTAAACAATACATGTTCTTACAAGTTTGGAAATTAGCACTTCTATGATAAAAGCATGTTTTACTGGAGGCATCCTTATAGCTGGTTACATTAGTGGTGCTGTAGAAATTTGTGATTTGTCTTAGAAATTTTGATTTTTTTTTTAGAATAATTCAGGATTACAGTCAGTAGATTGCTTTCTCATCTGGATAGCCTTGTACCTGTTCCCTGATCTGTGTAGTCTGGTGATATTTGGAGGTATAGAACCAAATATATTGAAAGTGTGTATCTAAAATAGGTCACAGTGTTGCTATTCTGAAGCTACCTTGAAGAATACAGGACTGTCACTTACTTTTCCATTAGCAAAGGTGACACTATGGTTAATAAAAAGAGTAATACAGTTCTCTGGAGGAATGTAAGAGAGATAAGGAAGGTTACTGTTCATAGAATTTACAGTAAAACTACCTTAGTTACATAATGCTTGCATTTTCATTTAGGAGGTCCCTGGTATGATGATGTTAATTTATTTGACCTAAGTAAGTCAAGCAGGATTGGCAGGAAGGGAGATACTTAAATCTGTTCCCTCAAAATTATTTTCAGATTAAAGATATATATATATATATATATACAGAAGATACAGCACTAATGTTCAGTAAGGAGCAATATAAGGGGTAAATAAAACTATTCAAGTGCCTTGGAAAAATTGTGCCCTTTCTTCTGCATCTGTTGAATGTTATCCAGTGGTAAATCCTGAAGAAATTTGTTGTGTGAAACGAAAAGAAAAAATTTGGTTGTTTTTTATTTTTTTTAGCTTCTTTCCATCTTCCCTTCCTTCCTCCCTCGTATTTATTTATAAAATATTTATATGCTTGCATCACTGACCACCTGCAGCATGAGCTGCAGTTCCACATTACCACTTAGAGGGAGAAAACATTTCAGTGAGATGATTGCCTAATTGGCAGTATCCAGCTGAGATGGAGTAGGGACAGAACATAATGTACAGATGAATGCTTAACAACAATTAGTCCCACGAGTGGGACTAATGCAAATGCTAGCTTTAAGTAGCAAATGCTAGCTTTAAGTGGAATTTGTAGTTCATTTTGAAATAATGGATAGATGGATATAGAAGTTGTTTTAAATTAAGGCAGCAGAACTTTGAATCACTGTGCAGATTTCAGGGTAATACATTTTTGATAATGTAATATCAACTCCTCTTTGTAGTTTTAATTTCAGTGTGTTATTTAACAACTACTAGTCTCAAGGCTTAAAAATGGGAATGCTACTAATGTAATTTTACTACTGTATTATATGGTATATTTTAATTTTTTTTTGCAAATTATTTTTAACACTTTGCACATATGTGCCCAGTAGCAATTATTTTTAGTTAAAGTACTTTTAGTGTAGAGTTGATAGACCTTCTTTACACTCCAGATCAAAATTCTTTTTAGTGTTCAAGAAAAACTTAACTATAGATGTCCTTTTCTAAAAGGAAAAGGTCCTTATTAGTTTCTGCTGGTTATAGACTAGTTGTAAAAATATTGTATGGATGTTAATTGTGCTTTACTCATTATAAATTGAAGTGTGGTGTGGGATGCAGTTGGTTCTTCTTGGCTAGAAAATGTTTACTGATTGTCAAAGAACACGGAATGACACCTTGTACATGGAAGGAAATGTGTGGTAGTGTGGAGTTTTTCACCTGATTATTCAGCATTATTGAAACCAAAATGAAACGAGCCGAGTACAGTTACATTTTTCAAAACAGCTGTTTGATCCACAGGGAGTGTGTTTTGACCAAACCTGAATTGTGCTTCTCTTGGAGTAATTTCTTCCTCTCGGTTGATGTTTGCAACTCTGTGACAAGGTAGTGCCGCTGCCAGAATGATAAATTATTTGCTAATGACACTTCAGGCTTGTTTACATGCTTGATTCTGGTTTGTGTGCTTTGAATGTGTTGAACACTGAGGATCTCTTTTCCTTTTTTTCCAGCAAGACCTCATGACTTCTTCGATGCACAAACACTGGATGCTATAAGACATCGAGCCATCTGCTTTAATCTCTCAGCACATATAGAAAGTTTAGGAAAAGGCCACAGTGTTGTATTTCATAGTACTGTAAGTGTACATATTATGCATTCTATTTGTTTACCTATGTGTCTGAAAAATCTAACCCTTCAGAAAGATTTCTGGTTTCCTCTTACTGCTGTAGGCATTTAATCAGAAACGAGTAATAGTGGGTATTTTATATTGTTAATTTGTCCATTGCTGTTAGTAAATGAACTTTTAAAAAGCAGTGTTGGTAGTTGTTGTAGCTCACAAACTGAAAGGCTTGCTGTCTGATACTCTTGGGGAAATATCTAACAGCAAGTATGTGTTGCAGGAAAATGTGGTTCTGCCTTCTAAATAAGAAAGCAGTTCAGATGGCATTTCCTTAGTTGTGAGTGCTAATTTATCACAAGGAATATTTTGACTGTAATTGAATATATAAAGATGCTGATCTGAAATTTGTGTTTATTTCCTTGTTTTTCCCCAGTTTAAAGGATACAATCCCGAATAAATGTCTTCTTGTACCCATTTTTTTTTTTTTAATGAACTTATACCAGAATGTCAGTGAATTGCTTGAAGGAGGCAAGTACCAGGTGGGGAACTGGCCTTTAGTCCTGTTTCCATATCCTATTTTGTGAATTTCCATTGTATTTGGACAGGAAAGACATCCTTTTTCCAGAGAAAAAGTAGGGAATTGGAGTATAGGGGTCAGAATTTCAAAAAGCTGTATAACCTCAGGTTTTGTTAACCAAACTGAGAGATGTGGGCACGTAAAAGGTAGAGACTCAGCTGAAGAAAAGAAGAGATGGGACGAAATGAGAAGGGATAGTTTTTGAATTGGCAGACTAATGCAAGATGAACTGCAGTCCAAGGAAGGAATGCTGACTGACATGTCCTCAGCTCCAGTTTAATCTTAACGTGATTCAAAGTCTGGAACTCTGTTTCTTTCCATAAATAAAAGATGATTTTGTATGCACCAAACTTATTTCATGCTGTTCTACGGGACCGATGATTGTTATAAATATCTGTGGCCTGTATTAGAAATTTTTTCCAAATGATTACTCCTGAACTTTATGTGCAACTGAGCAGCAGCTGCAAGTGGAGATTTGCAGGTGGTTTAGCTGTTACTGTATTTAAATCTCATTCTAGTGTTCTGGGCAAACGTGCATCTTAAAATGCTGTGAGAAAGGCAGATTCTCTTCCAATTCACAGCAGGCTTTAATCTGAAAGGTTATCCAGACAGACTACTCAGTTGTGCTCAGCTCAGCTCTGTCTTTTGGAATAATTCATAAGGAGGTGGAATTAGAGGGAGGAACGTGCTCTAAAATTGCCTCAGATGAACTTGAAGGAAGTGCTGAAAATCCTTTTAGCTCATCCGTGCGTGCGTCACTCGAGATGGTGGGAGGTTGATTAGATCTGAAATCGCTCAGACCTCAGCTGGGGAGAGGTTCTACCAGTGGGGGAACTGCTCCAAGCTCCCAGCCCTCTTTTGCTGCTGCAGTCATGTGGGCTTGTGCTGGCCATCAGCTTTGTTGATGAGACACAGCCTAAAAGTGGCTTTAAAAAGAAAAGGCAGGCTAGAAGCAGTCCTGGGGATGTGCACTGTTACACTGAGCTGATGATAGCTCGGATGCAAACACATTTTGCATCACTTACAGGCATTAGGGCGTTAAATTTGAGTGGTGCCTGGCTAAATAGCATAACAAGTTTGTGTGGCCCACCTTAAGATGAAGAAGAAATGTGGAACTATCATGGGCATTAATTTGAAAGGTGAAAAATATGAAGATAAAATTGCCTTGTTGTCTGAAAAGGGACGTGAATTATGTTTTTTTTTTTATGTATCGTAAAAATAATGCCAACACAATGCAGTATTTACAGGACAGATATAATATAAAGAATTTCTAAGCAGCTGCCATAGATACCCTTCATGTCCTGTGAAAAGGCACATCCTTTTATTGATACATACTTATTTGAACCCATCCTTTTCTTTGTAGATATAGAAAGCTTTAGAATGCGGTCATTAATAAAACCTTTTTCAAGAAATGTGTTTGCCATCCAGAGTTCCCCTTTGACTTGATTATGATTTTTTTTTTCTGCTTGTTTTTTTTTTTAATTGGAGTCAAATTTTTGTGCTTTAATTCTTTGAATTTTTAGATAGAAAAAGTCAAGCATTTCTATTTAACCTAAAGACCAGATATTACACTGATTAAAAAATGCAGCTTATATGTTATGGGTGCCTCCCCCACCTTTGACATGGCTTGAATTAATTCTGTAAAATATTCGAATACTAAAGTGTTCTCTGGTTTTAGCTTTTTTACCTATTTCAGTCCAGTGAACTGATGTATTGAAACGTGTTTTGAAATCTTAAAACTTTGTAACACAGTAAATGAATAGAGTGAGACACACAGCAATTTATAGGGTGAAATTGTTTTCTTTTTCCAGAAGAGGTCAGCAGAACTCCATTTCTAATTTGAGAAACTCTGATGCACATTTCTTTTAAATTTCCATTTTGTTTCTGGGACAGTGCATGCCATGTAGAGAATGTAGGGAGAACGTTTTTGAATAAAGCTGCAGTGAGCATACACTGCCTGGCTGAATTGTGGGTTTAAGTGAAAAATTTAAATGGACTTAAGTTCTCTGCAGAACAATTTCAAGTCTTCAGAACATATTTATTACAGGCATAGGATTTTACTCCCATTTCTGCTGTAACTTTTGCAGACTTGACCATAAATCTCCGATTACGAGCGTCAAAATAGCAAATATTTTTTTTAATTTCTTTCTTGCAAACATTTTTCCAATTTTGCATTTGTTTGCACCATAACTGTGTTTCTGTTTTATGCTGGCTAAAGGTGGGAGTTTAACCTCAGGCTCCTACAACTTAAAATCTTCCTCAGGCTCCTACACTTAAAAACTTAATTCCCTGGAGAGTACCTTATGTACTGGGCTACTGTGAACTGGTATGAGAAATCCTGAGAAAGGAGTTCTTACTTCTTGTCTGTGACCTAGTGATACGTACACTTTATATAGAATTAATACAACTTGGAGCAAGTAAAACAGTCTCCCTTTTATGAATGTGCAGTTGAACGTGAAGAACAACAGTTTTTGAGCAAAAAAATAGGGAATTTGGTTTTAATTATGATTTTTGTAATTATTATAGGTAATAGCTAAAAGAAAAGAAGACTCTGGAAAAATAAAACTCTTGCTTCATTGGACACCTGAGGACATGTGAGTATATTGCTAGTGATATGCTGCAGGATTTAAATGGGGAAGGATTTACAGCAGGATAAATGAACTGCCTGTCACTATATTATTTTGTGCTGTTGAGTATTTAAATTCAAGTTAATATTTTTAAAATGCTTTTCAGAAAGTAATTTAGAAAATTTAAAATTAATAAGCAATGTTTAATTGATTTTTTTTTAACTGATTAACTAAATTTTCAAGTCTTTGGGCTCTAATATGATTTCAGGTAAATTTGAGTCTATATCTTTAATGCATTTTGTCACTATGCACTATGCAGCCATATACATAAGAAAACTTAGCACTGAGGCAACTTTGGTTTACCCACTGATTTGTCATGATCCTAAAAATACTTTCAGGTACTGAAAAATGTGCAATTATCATTGTCACAGTAGAACTCCATGACTCTTTACCTGGGTACCACAATTCAGCAGTATAATAACCACAGCTGGCCCCTTAAGGTGTCCATGTCATATTGCTGCTGCTTTGGATTCTCCCACTGAAGCTTGGAATGCTTTTCCAGCATGTTTTGACTGCTTTTTTTTCCTCTTTCTTTTCAAAGTTTTGCTTTGTTCCAAATGAGTAGCAGGACAAAGGGTAGTCTTGGGATGTATGAAGTAGTACATATCCTGTAGAAATAATTTATCTACCTCGAAATTGCTGAGTTCTCATCTGTCTTTTAACACTTACAGAACAAAGAGACCTTTTTGATTTGGTGATGCTTTCAGGTGATTGAGTGGGATGGTGATAAAGCTGTGGCATAACAGAAATTTACCTTTGCTTTGGTGGTTTAAATCACTCACTTTTGTAGTGTCCCAAATCAGTCACGTGCAGTGGTGTGAATTTGGCAGCTTGAGTCTGTTATAACTTGCATTTGTAGAGGACTGGAGTGGCTGATAAATTATCTGCAGCAATGGTGGACATCTTGGTGGAATTTTGAAGTGTCTGCATCTTTGCTGCTCCCTGCAGCACTTCTAGACTGCAAGTTTCAGTTCAGCTTGGGAGACAATAACTAAAATATTCTAGTAAAAAACCAGATTTTTGATTACCTTTAGGGCAGCTGGCAGTACTATGTGTAACAGCATTCTGAAGTTATTATTTTTAAAATGTTACAGATAAGGACAGTTAATTGCATTTTAAGATAAAAACCATTAAAAAGTGTAGTAACAGTGGGAACGTGAAAAATAAATAAAAATAGCAGGTTTTACATTTTTATACAGTCAAATGAGTTTTTTGCTCACGCAGATGAATTCAGTATTAAGAATCTCTGCATTGGAGAAGACAAGTTGTTCAGAAATGTAAAGCCATCCCTGATAGAATGGAGATTTGGTTGGTCAGGTCAAAGGAATAATGTTTCATATTGCTGTTTCTTGCATCTTGGTTGGGTTAGGGAGAGGGTATGTTCCATCACTAAATGATGTAGTGTTGGATTACTGAGTGTACAGCAGATTGAATTTCATCTTGATTATTACAGTTAAGAACAGCAAATGCCAAGGTGTCTGGGCACATGCCATCAGTCTGTTTTTATCCAATCCATGCACTCACACTGTAGAGGAGTGCAGTGCACTCGTGGGGATGACTTTCCATCAGCCTGAATTTCAGATGGATCTGGTAGTAATGATTTAACTTCTTCTGAGCAACTGTTAAAGTGCTTAAGGTTACGTGTACATTAAGGATTTTTTCAGGAAAAATAAAAGCTAGTCTTTAACCTGTTTCCTATGTAAGAGGGGAAAACTTTTAATTTCTTCTATTTTTTTTAGAGCAGGAATTTAGTCTTGGTGCCAGTACTTCTTAGCTTACTGAGTTGCTGTCTTTATGTAATTTCAAATAGTCTTTGCATGTGAGAAGTTTTTTTTATTTGCTGTTTGTGTCATTTTGCATCTTCAGCATCTAGTTTCTACTGAAAACGTCTCCCAAATGTTGTCTGTCCAAAAACTGATTTTGGCATTATTTGAAAAAGTCTTATGATGGTTTTCCACCTTTTATGATCCATAAGCCTTAGTGGATATATGGATTGCCTCCTGGGTTGTTCCTCCCCCCCCCTTTTTTTCTCTCTCTTTTTTTCTTCTGCCTTTATCTGAAAAGTTTTGTTGGAGAAACTCCATTTCCTGCTGGGATAGAAATTCTTGGTTTCGTTTCATGTTTTGAACAGCTTGACCAGAAAATTGAATTTGAGTTACAGCTCACTTTCATGGCTGCAAAATGAAGATTCAGGAAAATAAATTGCAAAAGTCTGTAGAACTGCATTTATCTTTGGTCAGAGAAAGGGCTGTTACATTTAGCTGGTTTCAAGTGTTGGATTTCTCAATTTGAAATTTATTCCAAAGAGTTAGATCTTAATTACAAATGTAAACTTTTCCCCCAACCTAAAATTAATCTTTGGCTTCTAGGACACGTAAAAAATAATAAACCCAAACAAACAAACACGAAAAACCAAAACACCAAAGAAAACAAAACCCCGGAAACCCCAAATGACTTTGTGGGCTAAAAAGAATCACAGGGGGTTGTTGGGGTTTGGGTGGGGATTTTTTTGTTTGTGGGTTTTTTGTGCTTTTTTGGGAGTTGCCTTTTTTTCTTTTCTTTTCTTTTTGTCTGGTTTCTCCCCCCCCTCCCCCAGTAGTGGAAACAAAAGGGATGCCTTGTTTGTTCTGCACAGCCCTGACAAGAAAGCAGGTTTTCAGTAAGCCAGTGATGAGCTCTGCAAGCCCAGTGCTTCTCTTAATAACATGCACCTGAAAACCTCAGCAGGGCCTTAATGTACTTCTAATAAAAGAAGCAGCAATGCAATAAACCACTCTGAGTTAGGCATGTTTGGTCTCAAGCAATTAAAGTGCAAACCGGAGATAATTGTGTGTGTTATCTCCAGACCTCTTCACAAGTTTCACTGCAAGTGGCACTGAAGCAACAGTTCATTTTAACGTGTAAAGACCGAGTTTTATTTCATCTCACAATGAGAACTGTTACACAGCCACAATATTTTGTGGTGATTGCCTGGATTTCCTCAGAAGATAGTAAAATGATTAACTTCAACAAAGTTGGAGGATTTTGAGGTTGAAACCTTTGAACTTGGAGCATGTAAATTAGTGTAACACAAAGCTTAGTGGCTGCTTTATACTCTGTCCTTTACTTACTTTTTTAACAGTATCAAAGAATTTTATGCCCAGTAAAATAAAGTATTTTCAAAGATGCAGTTGTTTTTCCTGCTACCCATTTTCACATTAAGTTGTTAAAACGGAATAGGTAGTGGAATTATCATTGTGTGTATGTTTAGCATTCTTCTGGAATAATCTAAATTCTGTTTCACACTGAGAACTTAAAAAACTTTGAAGTGTAACGTGTAAAGATTGACTGTGTTTCCTCATTCCAGTGAAGATGGTTTTTAAGCAGGGAAATGTGGAGATTACTTAAAAAAAAACTTCATATGTACTAGTTTACCACATAATTTTATGGTAAGAAAAACAGTTGATCTTTTTTGAATATTTTTATTTTATTTATTTATTCATAGTCTGCCTGATGTGTGGGTAAATGAAAGTGAACGACATCAGTTAAAAACTAAAGTAGTTCATTTATCAAAACTACCAAAAGATACTGCCTTGCTTCTGGACCCAAACATATACAGGTAACATCTTAATTTTGAAACTTTCTTTACTTGAATGTGATCTTAAGCCTCACTTAACTTTTTGACGTTGGAAAATCAGGATTCCTAATGTACTATGCACCAGACCAGGGAGCCTTGATACTGTAAACGTCCAGGAGTTAAGTTCTGAGGTCTTAAGTTATTTCAGAATTACTTCTTGAACTGAACTCTAGTTACTGAGAAACGGGGAATGTGTGTATTTACCAAGTGTATTTTACTTTTTTGTGCTTGGTGTACAGAAATTCTAGTAAAGGAGGTACATACAGTGGAATCCTGAAAGATCCCTTCTGTTAAGATCACATACTGGTTTGTATACCAATTTTTTTAAAGTCCAAATTTATCTTTCCATATTTTATATTCAACTGTAATACATGCAGTATTACCTTGAAATCCGTACTTGTATTCAAGTACTGTTATTTTTTAATACAAGATTCTTTATATGGGGACAGAAGGGGACAGTACGTGTTACTTGCCTTTAAGCTACTTTCACATTTGTGGTTTTGGGCCTTCAGATTGGCTTCTAATCCATCTGGTTTCTAATAATTTCCTGATTTTTCCCTCCCCCTCTTTATTAGTGCACTCACATAATTGTCAGTACCCACAGTTCTGTGTGTGTGTACAGTTTTTAAAGGTAATCTGAAATGCTTAATTCATTCTTAAATTTTGAATGTCCAAAGATACATATTTAAGGGCTTATGTTAAAAGTTCATGAAAATGGGTCATGAAAAATAAAAAGCTTTTTCTGCCATAACAGAAGTTCAGTGTTCTGATGTTTCTTCCTTAACATCCAGTGACTGAGTGTCTAAAGCAGTAAATAGAACACTAATCTGAGGTCTTGTAATGCAATAAGCCTTTCAGTTCACCTTTAATATTCAGTGTATTTCACTAATCAAATTAATGAAATCTTGGTTTACAATATGAAAATAAATCATACTTTATCTGCTACTTTTGTAAATGTAAGTATTTAAAATACTTACCTTAGTACATGAATTACTGATGTAGATCATAAAAATGTTATGAGGAAATTGGATTGTCTGTTTTAAAACTGCTTAACACAGTGACTGTCTTATAATCTAATTGAGATGTTAATTTTACATTGTTTACCTTTGCAGAATTTAATAGATTAGTTTGCCTTGAAAAGAAAAAAAAATAATCTTTTAAACTGAAAGTGTAATCTCTGGGATTAAGTCCTTGAAGAAAAATGATTAAACCTTTCTACCTCTCCCACATAAAATTAAGATCCCCACACAAAGTGTTGTACTCGATTTTTAACAGTATGGATCAATGTGTTAGTGAAATGAGATTTTGGGACCAACTGAGGGAGATGAAAGACATAAAATTGGAAGACCAAAATTTTGCAAGGGAAAAAGGTAGTTAAAGGAATTCAATGACAGAGTCTCATATCATGCTAAAATGATGACTTTAATAGAAAGTTTGAAATAAATACCTGAAATTGTACGCTGATATGGGATCATCAGAAATGGCTTTCAGTATTAATCAAATTAAATGAAAGTAGATTTTATATAGTCATGATTTCATAGTATATTCTGGCTGGCTGAAATTCACATCTCAGGGTTTTAATGTAAATCTATACCATCTTCTTTTACAGAACAATGCCCCAGAAGAGATTGAAGAGGTAAAAACCAAGCAAGTGGGGACACCTGCAGTCTTAGTCACTGACAATGGATTTAGAGATAAAGTTGCACATTAGTCAAATCCCATCCTTTTTTTTTTTTTTTAGATAAATATTTATGCTTAGTGTAAACATTCTGTGAATGAAGTTGATGCTTCTGTGGAATATATATTAATATATTACTGTATATCCACATTTTCATGGAATGGTACAGTGGGAGACTGAGCAAACACTCTTCTGGCAACTTAGTGGAACAACTAAAAGGCTTTGCATGCTTGCTTCTTTAAGCTGCTTTTTTCTTTAGTGGATACAGTAGTCTATATTGATGAAAAGAAAAAGTAACCATCACCATTTACTCACAATTCCCAGGAGAACTGTTAACAAGCTACTGGGCTTCTTGTCCATGTTAACTGAATATAACACGTGCCAGACAATAGAGCAGCTACCAAGGGATTATCCTCTTGCCCTCTGAGTATGGTGGATAGTAATCATTTGTCATTTGTAACCTTGTGTCCTTTTGCAGATCCCTAAAATATGTTGGATTATGATGTTGAAACAAATGTTGATGGAATGCTTGTCTTTTCCAGTCAACTCTGAATACATATAGTACGGTTTAAAGATGTTAAGAGTGTTGCAGTATGTCTGACCCCCTTTTCAGGAGTAGTGTAGTATGTTAATAAGATCTGCTTTTATGTGATCCGTATCAATGGACGGGTTTTGAGAAACCTCTACGTAAGCAAATAGTGTTACTGGTGATTTATTTTGCTTTTTTGACCCTTTAGGATCCCCATTCACTTGTAAAGTATACTTTATTTGGCCTAATGTTTTCTAGATGTAAAGAAAATGGTATTTTTTAAAAAAAAAAATAATCTAGAAATTCAATCCTTTATGCACCAAAGTTGGCTTTGAAAAGGAAAGTAAAATCATTTTCTTGCTTAATAAGCAAGGAGCCGTGGATTTTTTTTAACTGACAAATAGAGATGTGTCTAACCTGTTAGTCTTTGTATGGAGACAAAAATGTTGCATATAGATAATAGGACATTGCTTGTAAATATTTCAGCAGATTTGTAATATATTTTTATATTATGAAATGTACTGTAGATGTTTTTCTAGAGGCATGAAAGTTAAAATGTATATATTACGGTAGAAATAATATTGAAGGATATTGTAATTCACTAGTGCTGCCAGAAGAATTGTTTAAAAAAAGCACCTTCCTTAACAGTGAAATAAACCTTCTTTTACATACCTAAGGGACTATATACTACTGTTAATATCTGTTGTAAGAACAAAAAGACATTGAACATCCTTCCCAGAAATCTTAGAGGGATGAATAGTACCCATAATTAATTCATGGCGCTCCTTTCTAATAGTGAACACAAAATTAGTTTTTTCCTTGCTGTTGGAAGGAACTAATATGTAAAATTTGTATGGATATATGCAGTCAAACTGCAGAGTTAGTCCTCCTTGTTGGGGAGGAATTTACTACAGTGAAACTATTAACCAGCAGTTTTTACACTAAATTTTTATTAAATAGATTAAAACTTAAAGTAACCCTTTGGTTGCAGAAGTGAGCATATCCTAATGTAATACAAATGCATTCTGCATTGGTACTGACACGAGTCTTGCTTAGCTCCAGTGGGTTAAAAATGTTACTTATATACACAAAAAAATAATCTTATCAAACGATATGAAGTGCAGATTAAAAGCACCACTAATATAAGATGTTCTGGAATGGTTGTTTAACAAGGGTATTATTCATAAAATCTGTAGTGATGTGACTTTATTTTTGAAAAAAATGCAGTGTTTTGGTTTTTTATTTTTTTGCTTGAGCACTTCACCTACTGCTTTTTCTGTACCTATAAAGTAATCCGTAATCTTTGTTTCTTTTTTTTTGAATTTGTTATAAAATTGCCAAATAGAAGTGTTTNTCAGATATAGTTTGTATTTGTATTTTTTTAATTTTATTGCTTCATGAGTTTCTTGTAAGTCATTTATAATTGACAGATGATTGTAGACCTTGCCTGAGTATTTTTTCTAATAAAACAAAACAAACAAACCTCATTAGCTTCAAAATTGTAAGATTTCAATGAAGTTTAAATATAAAAACAACACTCTTTCCTCTGTAAGTTGTAACACATGTACCTTTACAAAATGGGGAATTCATGAATTCAAGTCATGTGTTGTTCATGTAAAATTTGGCTTTTCTTGGGTTTGAGAAAACTGTTATCTGGTGTTCTCATGGTACAGTTTCTGGTTTGGAAGGAAAAATCAATTTAAATTCAAAACATCTGTGAAGAAATGGATACACTGGAATTAAACTTTCCACAGCAGTGAAAAGGTGAGTGGACTTAAGACTGTTTTTCACCTTGACGTTACCAACGTGAGTTGCTAAAACTGTTTATGCCTGTCTGTTGTCTGTGTTCTACAAACTATGGAATTACTTGGTGGTGTTTTGTTTCAAATGACAGTCATGTCTCTGGAAAGCTCTGCTGCAGTTGTTGTGTGTGTCCCTGGAGGATTTCACTGTTGCTGGAATACCCAGTACATGGAACTAGCACAGAGTGCTGGGGGGCATTGATCACTTTGTTCTGAAAATAATCTTATCATTGTTACTCTTGGCAAGTGTTAATGATATAATTGGCCTCTCCCCTTTTAAGTAAGTCCATCTGCTTTGTTTTGGGATGTTTGGGATGTAACATACAGAGGTTTCTTCCTGTCTTTCTCAAGAACATATTTTTTTTTTTTTAGATAGATTTTCCAAATATCTGCAGATTGCATTCCCTCCCAGCTGGAGTATTTTTTTGCTTTGTAGAGAAATATCAGCTCTCTAAAAGTCTTACTTTTCAGGAGTTGCAGTGCACACAGATACAGGCTTCTAAAATCATCAGTCCTTTTGGAATGTGTTGGCTTGAACTTTACAGTTTTCTGAAGCTGAATATTAGGATTTTTGAGTGAGGAGTGCTGTTTTGGGATCAAAGACCATCTCTGCCTTTTGCTAAAGTGTTTGGAAATTCTTGTCTGGGAAAACTTCCTAACATTTGGGCACAGCACACAGCTGATTGTTTGATAGTTTGATCTTATTCTATTTACTAAAGCACTTTAATAGAGCAGAAACAGATCAGTTCTTTTCTAATACTTACATTGCATATAATTTTCTCAAGTTGCTGTGGATTTTTTTCAGAATTTGGACAAATGGTCACACTATATATTTTTCCTGACTTCTGTAGTCCATTAAGTAATTATATCAGTAGTTTCCAATTTAAATTACAGGTTAATTCTGGACTAGCTTCATTTGGGAACACACGTGTTAATTGTGTTCAAATCCGCTTTGTTTTTAATAATAGAAATTCAAGTGGTGGACTTCTGTTCCTCTCAGCTTTTCAGTGCACCATATGAATTGATATGACCAGAAAACTGGTCTTATGTAGCACTTCAGTCTGATATTGATGATTTATTCTCACTTAATGCTTTCCTGCCTTGACATTTTAAACTTGTGAATGAACCTATCATAAGTACTTCTGTTGTCACACTAATGTATGATGACTAAAACAGAAGAAGAAAATCATGTAACAGGAAAGTTTAAAGAAGCAACCAAATCTGTGGCTTCTTTCAGTCATTTTCTCTAAGTTGTTAGGTAGACACTGTGAATGGCTCCCATATGCACATGGCTATGAATGAAAAATGACAGTTTGATCCCTAAAACAAGATATTCTTAACAAAACATTTCAACAGCAGAGACGGTCTTAACATCACATGAATTTTGTCAGTCAGGTAAAGGTACCCTTAAGATCTGTTATCCTACTGTTTGCCTACTCCAAGCTGAGAATACTCTGGTAAATTCCCTTGCTTCAACTTTCAATAAAAATTTCTGCATTATGTGGTAGTGGGGGGGAACCCCACCAGCACTACTGTTTAGAACAACACACAAAAAAATACTGTAAAATGTCAACAATATCCATTTGTTCCTGCATTTTTAACAAGGATCTTTTTTTTTTTTAAAATTATGTGTTCTTGTAATTATATAATGTAAATTGAAACTAAATGAATTCTGATAATATTACAGCTGTAATCTCCTAGTGATTATAATCAGGTATAAATACTAGAGATTAATCTCTAAAAGTGTATTTATGAGAAGAATTATTACAGTGTTAAGGGGCTTCACTGTTGTAGTCTCTCTTGTAATTTCTTTTTTTTTCCTAAGTAAGGATGATCCTAAATCTGACCAAAAATAAAACCTCAGTCCTGGAAGATTTAAGATTCTTCAGCCATCTAGTCTGTCACATTTCCCTGAATATAGCTGACAAACTAGAAAACCCAAGCAGATTTATATCTTCTGCCAAATCTCAGGTTATCTCCCAGAGGGGAGAAAAACCGTGCTAATGTTTTGTGTTTAAAGCAGAACACTGGTTCTGGGAGACAGGAGCTGTGAATTTACTTTTTCCAGATAAGAAGCTGGTGATGAGCTTAGACCAGCGTTGCAAACTGTATTTTTGGCTTTTAACTGGCAGTGGCAATTCTGAGTATTTATTTTCCTACTGTGTTACAGCAGCTCTCTTTACAGTGAAAACTTCTCCCAGGCTGTGTCCACGTGTCTTAATTTTTATACTACAGGATGCAGCACTGTGTGCAGTAATGGAGTTTGTATTTTTTTTTTGTAGTTGCCTCTTAAGGGTTTGTAATCCTTCAATTTTAGCCAACTTGCCTGTGAACTGTCCAGTACTCTCTGTGCTAATCCATTTCCACTCTCTTGTACCACACAGTGATACAAGTGTCAGTGTGGACCAAAGTAAAGTTTCAGGTGTACCCGCGTTTCTTGCATGCCCTAATTCCTGAAAACTTGTATTGCAACCTCAAAGTAGTTCTATTTGTAATTTATTAAATTATTTAAGACTGTTTACCAGTTCTGGTATCTAGCAGCTTACTGTCCTTTTCAGGGATGAGAGTGTCTGTGCACTGCAATCTCTAATTCTTTCCTAGAGAAGAGTTAAAATTAAGATGTCTTTGATGTCACAATGCAACTTACAGTGAAGTAAGGAAATGTAGTTCTAAGTGTGAAGAGAATAAAATTATGTTGATTTTATACCAAAAGTGGGCTTTTAGTTGACAGCCAGCTATGGATATATTCAACTCTTCCAGTTGTTCTTGAAGATTAATATGCTGTGATTGATGCTACAGTGTTTGTTTTTACTAATTCTAAAAATGGCCCTTTGAACTCTTTAAAATCCTCCACGGTAGTTAAGTGACAAATACTCTTAAGTAATATGATAAATCTGTTTAATTCATCCCAAATGAGAGATAATTGCTGATAGCATCCCATGGGGTTGGCTTGCATACAGGAGATTTGAGTGCTGTCTACTGGATGCTGTTCAAAACTATTGTCTAATTTTAATATCTTTTTTTCTTGGTATTTTGCCTGTGTTTGCAGTCTCAGTGGAGGGAGGATGTGATATCCCCTCCTGTATTTACTGTGAAGAACTGCTTCTGATTTGAGACAGTAGTAGCCTTCTGACCAGCCAAGGGAAGACTTTGAGAAAAAGGCAGGTAAATAGGACAGAGAAGGGAGGGGAAATTGTAACAAAGGTAAAAGAATATAAAAAATAAGAATGAAGCTGATCACCACTGACCGATGCCCAGCCCGCCCCTGAGCAGGAGGGCTGCCACCCCCTGCCCAGGTTCCCCCAGTTTTGGTGGTCAGCATGACTTTCTGTGATGTGGGACATCCTTTTGGTCACTTGGGGTCAGCTGTCCTGTCTGTGTCCCCTCCCAACATCTCGTGCACCCCCAGCCCACTCACTGGCCTGGCAGCATGAGGAGCTAAGTCCTTGACTTAGTGTAAGCACTGCTCAGCTACAACTAAAACATCAGTGTGTTATCAGCATGATTGTCATCCTAAATCCAAACCAGCTCTGGACCAGCTACTAGGAAGAAAACTAACTCTATTCCAGACAAAACCAGGACGTATTAGAAGTTTGATGTCCCTGTGCAGACTCAGAGATCTCCTTTTTCTCAGTGTCATGGCTCAGTCATGTTTTTTGGCTGGTTTCTCATGTCATGTCTAAGGTCACATCTCTCAATAGGATTTGTACAGGCATATGGAGTCTGACTTCAGGAGGACTCCATTATGGATCTTTGACTTGTCTACCTCTCTTCAAATCTGTTGTCTGAAACCCAGATTGTGAAATCAGGGGGAACCAAACATGATATTGTTAATTATTCATTTAAGCCAAAATGCTCAACATGAGCCACTTAAACTTGTTTAGGCACTGAAATATATGTTTGGATTTACATAATTCCAAGGCCAAAAAATCAGTAAATATGTTGTTTTGGGAGCAAAGCCTTGGAATGTGAGATTAAAACTACCCTTAAGTTCTAAAAGGCATTTTAAACACTTCTAAATGCTTTGCAGCTTTTACTTTATGGTGAATATGAGGCAGGGGCTTGGACCCTGCTTACTTTTTCTTTCTTCATGTCATAAATATTCTCTCCTAGAGCATGGAAAATAAGTCAATTACACTTAAAACTGTTTATGGCAGAGCAGATGTGTGCATACAGCAACTGTAGCTGAAAGCCCAAGTATTTAATTAGCAGTTGCCTGCAGCTGGATTCTTTCCTTTTAAATAAGTGGGGAGGTGGGGAAACATAAAAGGATGTCAGGAGACATTCTGCTGACAGAGAGTAAGTTCATGTGTAATTACTTATTAAAAATCTTGCTCTACCTCCCTACTTGGAGCCATCACATGGTGGTGCTGCCATTTCATCGTGCTGTGCAGTCATCCCTGAATTTTGTGTCCTCACTGACCTGATACCTGTGCTGCCTCGTTCCAGTAACATCTGAGGATTCCTCGCAGGGAAAAGGTGCCAGCACAGAAAGCCCTGGCTGCCCACGGAGTGCCCAGGCTGCGCCACACACTGCACCTGAAAGCCAAACCTCACAAGCTTTCTGTCCCGGGAAACAGGGCTGATGTTCCCTTTGGTCACCCCAGGCCAGGCATTACTGGCTTGCCCCCCCCAAACCCGATACAAATGAGGATTCCTCGCAGGGAAAAGGTGCCAGCACAGAAAGCCATGGTTGCCCACGGAGTGCCCAGGCTACGCCACATACTGCACCTGAAAGCCAAACCTCACAAGCTTTCTGTCCCGGGAAACAGGGCTGATGTCCCCTTTGGTCACCCCCGGCC
>NW_016690287.1:672899-747531 GCF_001604755.1 Lepidothrix coronata | reverse complement strand
CATTACTGGCTTGCCCCCCCCAAACCCGATACAAATGAGGATTCCTCCGAGGAAAAAGGTGCCAGCACAGAAAGCCCTGGCTGCCCACGGAGTGCCCAGGCTGCGCCACACACTGCACCTGAAAGCCAAACCTCACAAGCTTTCTGTCCCGGGAAACAGGGCTGATGTCCCCTGGTCAGCCTCGGCCAGGCATTACTGGCTTGCGTTGTATGGTTTTAAGGAAGGAGGATCGTAGGGATTTATTTTAATATTTTAATATTTATTTTAATATTTTAATAATCTTCTGCTTATCTGTTAGTTTTGTTGTAGCTGTTCCCTCTGCGGTTGTTGAGAGTTTGCCTGTGATTTGAAGGCTGAAGATTTCTGTTACAGTCGGAGCTGAGGGTCTGGAAGTATCTTCCTCATGGGTAGAACTGTATGGATTTGCTTGCTCATACATTACACACACAGTCTCTCAAGGTGTAACATAGGCTGCATTGGTCACATCTATGGTGACAGTTCTTTGCATGTTTTACTTCTTACTGACTAGTTATTAATAGCTTTTGAAATGAACAAATTAGGATAAATGTTGAATTTATGCTGGAAGAAATTTCCAAGAGCTGGTTTTGGGGTAAAAGGTGGCCTCTGTCTTAAACTGCATTTCTTGTCGTTCAGAAGTGAATTATTGTGGAGGAAAGGTGCAAACGAAAGTTTTGTCTTGGCTAATGCCTCATCTGGGTAATCTGCTGCAAGCTGTACAAGCTGCTCATAATAGCTACTGGTATATCTATCACCTTGGACTCCTCTTCCTTTTTTTTTTTCTTTCTTGGCTAATATATTTGTAAATTTTAATCTTGGAAGGTATTGCCTCATTGAGTAACCATTACATGCATTCCACTGGGAGCTGATTTCAGCAGTAGAGGATATGAAGGTATTTTAAGCTGGAGGATGGTAAGTAAATATCAAGACATGCAGCCACACACTGTGCAGTTTACAGAAAGTACAGATGATGTTCCTGTCCCACCCCATTGTCCTCCAAGATGCTCCAATCCCACACGTCACGGTACATTTCCATTGTGTGTGTTTTAGGATTAAATTTAATTCCATAACAATCTGTAACCAGAAGGTGGCAGCAATCTACCACATTATGACTCCAGAAATGTAATGTACTGCTCAGTAGTGATATTACTTAAGGTGTCAAGTTGCTTTTCTAAACCAGCCTCCTTATGTGCAGTTTGTTGCCTTTGTTGATACAAGGTGGATTAAAGTATTAACATTTTAACAGCTCTGGTTGGTCTGTATCTCTCAGATATTGCAGAGGAGTACAGAAACTGCCTTATCTTTTAATAAAGCTGACTACTGAGAGGAAAAATACTTCAAAGTGTTTCGTTATCCCACTACAGAAAAGGTTGAACATTATGAAATTTTGTAAAATGTGGCTGGGTAATTACGGTGCCTGGTCACTTCTGTAATTACCTTTTCTTTGCCAGTGATGCCCAAGATTACACTTTTGAACACCTGATCATTTTCCTAGAGGGGCATGACAGGAAGTTTGTTTATGGAATTTTGTATTTTTTGGTCCAAGTAAGTTGCATATAAAATTTAATTGTTTAGGTAATCAAATTATTGGTGTTGGTGGGTTTTTCCCTTCCCCAGGTAAAAAATCAGGCAGTTTCAGGATGGTTTAAAAACAAACTAACCCAAACCAAAGAACTTTTAAGTTCCTATCAATTGCAAACCCTTTCAGTTTACTGTTCACTTTAGGAGATTAACTAAATATGCTGCTAGAATCAGGACCATGCTTTCTTTTCTATCCCAGGAGTCCTTTCAGAGGACAGTGAAACTTTTGTTTATAAAATGAGTAACCACATACAAGGCAAGATTAAAGCAAACTTCCTAAATTCAGAGCTGCATTTGCCCTCAGAATTGTCCAGCAGCAGCACCGAAGTGATGGCAGCAAGGTGTACCAAACCTCCTCTGCTGGTATTTGTAGAACTTCTCTGAAGAAAACCCTTTTTCCAAAAGATAATGTTAGTTGCTTTGCTTTCTACTGTATTTCTTCAATGGTGTGAGGTGTCTAATGGCTTTTGATGCCCCAAAACTTTGCTGTGCACCTCCTGTTTTGTGGTAACCACCTGCATAACCTTTATCCTTCAGTAAATCAAAGATGATGAGACATGATTCTGTTCCCAGTAAGAAAGGGAATTAGTTTGCCTCAGTGCACATGTAGTGCAAGACAGTGCAGTAAAAACAGAGCTGTTGAGATGCCCAGGGCAGTAGGTGAGTCTCCATCCTTAGGAGTGTTCCAAAAACGTGTGGATGTGACACCTGGGGACATGGTTTCGTGGTGAACGAGGCACTGCTGGGGTAATAGACTTGGTGATCTTCTAGCTCTTTTCCAACCTTAGCTGTTCTGTGTTTCTGTGACATAAATACAGAATCTCTCCTGCTCATGCTTAAAGCCTGAGATTTAAGCTGACATCTCAAAGCTGTCTTGCATGGCTGGATGAGGAGGAAAACGGCAGTGGATGAGCTGTGCCCCACACCCAGCCCAGGAACTGTAGACCCTGAGCCTCATCTCATATCAGATCTTTGGCTGGTGCTCTCATTCCTTCATTCAGTAGTTGCCTGGGAAGTGACCACCTTCTCACCCTCTCTGTGGCTCTTTAGGGATTCTGGTAACGTCATTGTCAGGTTTCTGGTGTACCCACATTTATAGTCATGGGCTCTTTGCATTTTCGGGTATAGATGGGTACCTCATGCACACTTGGGATGTACTTTCCAAGTTTATAAACTCAGTGATGATGGCTGAAAATAGATTAATGGCAAGTAGGTCTGATGCAAAGGTGATCCCTTGATCTAGACTCAAATCTCTAAGGCAAGGACTTGCAAGGAGAAGGTGGTAAGATGGAGGTTTCTTACACAGCATCCTTTCTCTGCCTGCAGATCCAGTTCTTGATTTGATGGTGAGTAAACATGAGTTTGCAGAGGTTTTTTGGCAAATGTCTCAGCTGTGTAAGGATTTGTTGAGCCAAATTCAGTGTTGCTGTTCAGCTCGGTAGTCATCCAAAATGGGTGCAAACCACTGCCAAAGTAGAAGTATAGAATTTATTTACTTGTCCTGCCATGATGTGAAAGGAAACGGATGATTATGAACCTAGAAATAATAATGGGAGTAAATGAGTCACAGCTGAAAATTGGATTGAAATGCTTTGGAGGATTTTTTTCCCCAGCGATTCAATTTTTTTTTTTTTTTATTTTTATTGTTGGCCATGTTTATTTGTGCAGAGAAAGTTGTTTTCTGATGATCCAGGTTGTTTTGTATTAGCAAGGTGCTCATCAGAAGTTGCAGAAGAAATCAGCTTGTCTTTCAGTTGTAATCCATGGTGCAAGTTGTTTTTGCTGTTTCCACAAACTGTCCAGTCAGCATCTTTGCCAAAGCATATAGGTGCATTTACTTTCCACGTGGTTCCCCTCCCTGCCCTGAGCAGCAGTGGCATCACCAAATAATCTTTAGGTTTTAAAACACTAGTTTTATAACTCAGGTAGCTGCTTCTTGTTTATCCCTGAAGTACTTCCCATGTGAGTACACAGGTAAATGCTGAGTAACTAAGTCATTGCTTGCATGTGTTTCACAAAGCCAAATGTGTTCTCATGTAGGGGGTGATTTGAGTCATTATAATGTATGTTTCCCTGGTCCTTCATGTGTTTTGTATGATGAACTGTGGACTTTATGGTGAGATCTGTTTTGTTACAATTTGCACAGCTAAAAGGAGCACATTATTCCTATTACTTTTTTCTTTTAATAAATCCTCTGGTTGACGTGTGATGTACACATGACAGTCTGGCAAGTGGTGGCGAATATGTCACTAAATTCTGGCTGCATATTTAGGAAAGGTTCAGGCTTTCATGGAGCTCAGCAAGCTGTCTTGAAATTACAAGTCAGTTATTGGTGTATCTTTTTTGTGCATGGTCACCATTTGTTTTCAATTAGGGATAACTTTTTCCAAAGCTGATTTCATTCCAAGGAGTGCCTAAGCATGAGGTCAGTGAGGAGAAATGATTTACTGGGCAGGTTTTATCTTTCCAGTGGTTAATTTATCACTTCTGTAAATAAAAGATAATCTGGACTCTGCGTTCTTTTATATTTCATTGTTAAACTCCAGTCATGCCAAAGAGTAGCGATGGGCAAGATATTTTGCAGTCCTGTATAGCAAAAAAATTGCCAAGTGATAATCCCATTTTTATTCCAGATGGATGAGGTGATCCATTTTGCATCCACCATAATTACAGTTTATGAAGCAGCCAACTCAATACACAAGCTGCCATCTGCACTTCATCAGTTTCTTTTATAACAAGGAACAAAGTTTTAGCTGTCAGTGTTAGAGATGATGTGTGTTTTGATTGATTGTATATTTTAAAAGTATAAATCCAAAAGTCAACATGTCCTTCTGTTCTTGTGTGCACTTTCTTCCTCCTTCCTCCTTGGAAGATCAGTTGGCTTCAGTTTGGGGGCTTTTTTGCTGTCATACCACAAAAGAAGTTGTGCTGGGTTTTTTTCACAGAAAGGGGCACCCACAGGAAAGGAGCAAATGGTTCACAGGGAAAAAACATAAAAGGTACATAAAGATAAAAACATCGTCCCTGTCTGGAGGCTTTTCAGGACAAATCTGGGTTTGGTGATGGAATAGAGTAAAAACATTTAATATACACCCTCCATTGGAGTCTAGCAGTTTCTTCTTCATAGGAGGTCATAATTCCAACATCTACTGCACATTTTTCTATGTGTTTCACTGCTACTGTGGTTATCCATCTCAGACTCCTTTCCTCTTTGGGGCAGCTGTGCCACAACCTCCCAAGACACCAGTGACCACAAAGGATTTGGAGGCAGCAGACCTGTGTGTTCTGTTTCTGCACAGTTTAGTAAACTCACTGGCAGTGGTTTCTTACCTTTTTCTGGTTTGGCAATCATAGGGACACCTCACCTAAGCATGACATTTGCCAAAGTTGATAGGAAACTTTGGTCCCGAGATCAGCATTATGAAAAAAGAATGAGGACAGGGGGGGAGTGAAGGAATATGCTGCTTACAACTTCCTTTGTATCCCTAACTGCTTGAAACTTTAATTCTGCTGATTAACAGTGGATATTAAAACCTGTTTTGAAGCAGCTGTTCTATTCCAGCACGTTTTACACTCTAACAATCAGAAAGGGTCCCTACTGCTTTTAAAAAGTGCTACTGAAAAGTAGCCACACAAAGTTAGAGGTGTTGAAATAGAGTGTGATGTGGGGGTTTGTGTGCTGATGCACAATTCGCTTCAGAAATCTATCTCAAAAATAAATTGAGACCCAACACTTTGATAGTGTTCAAATGGTCTACATCAGATAATTTTTGTCTTTATTGATTGGCATAAACAGCTTTTCCCTCTCTAGTTGTCTAAAATGTTTTGATGAAGGAAAATCCATTTTATCTTAGTCTTCCACAAGGAAGAGGGTGGTTTTTGTTTATTGTTTGAAATGAGTTTTATCAAGGAGTGACTAGAGAAACTTACATGTTTTTCAAACAGACATATAAGGTGTATCTTCTGTGTTACATGATATAAACTATCTTAACTGTTCAAGTTAATCTAGTCCTACCTAAGAGAATTAATGTGTAATCTGAGTGCTCTGTGATGAATTTTGTTGGAACAGTAGTCTCTGAAGATGGACCTCTTTTGCGAGTGATGCCTCTGGATTTGAAAGAGTGAATTTTGCCAGAATTTTACACTGATGAAAGACATGAATTCCATGTAGTCACTTTTCTACAGTGGCACCAGGGCTTTTCTTCAGCCAGATGTGTGTGAGAAAGGACATCACACCAGGCTGGAAAGTGACTGGGATAGAGATGCCTTTGTGCTTACATTGGTAGGTGAGTTCAACCTGTATTAGTGTGTCATAATGGTAAAACTTCTGTACAAAGTCTTGTTTTCCCACTGTAAAGTCAACTTACAGTTCATCATACAATATTTCATGTCTGTGAGTCTTAATGCAGTAAATTCTTTAAAAAAGAAAGGGCATTTTTACATTTAAGGGAGGAAACAGAAAAGGACTAGAGCCTGAAGAAATCTTTCTGATCTCTTCATCACTGAAGAAATTCCCCTTCATCATCACTGAGGGAGAAAAAGTGCCCACAAACCACATTAAAGGCGGCCTGTTCTGCTGATAATACCTCATTCTGCATCTCGTTTGTCCTGCTGGTCAGGGGACTCTTAGTTACCTTTGTATGAACTTTTGGGTTCTGGCATGATTGGTCACTTTGCTACATTCCTGGTCTGTTTAACACTCTTAGATAAACGACCCCAAATGACTCCTGTCTTCTGGACCTGTCCACTATTATTAGCAAGGTTCCCTGAGAAATCCAGGGACTGATGCATTAAGCGAGTCTTTCAGTAAACACAAGTTATCGGAAAGTCCTGTTTTAGCAGCAGAGAGTACAGCATGTCTAGGACTGATGCTTGAGTTAGCTGTACTAGTATTTCTAAATTAACAAAGTATTCACTGTGTTAATACTGTTTTATCAGGCAGCTGCCTTCGAGATGATTACGTGAAAGGAAAAAATTCTGTAAGGTTTTTTTTTTTTGAGTGCAGGCTTTGTTTTCCAACCCTGTGATGGTGATAGATTAACTAGTCCTAGCCTGAAGTGTGTATGTGAATGAGAGAGAGCAGGATCTAATGCATGAGTAAGGGTACATTAAGTAATGACCAGCAGACTGCTCCTGCTTATAACACAGCAATAAAATATGAGGCATTGGAAATTGCGTCTGCTTGTATTACAGGACCAAACAGAAAGGTCAAATAAGGTTTGAATCCAGATTGCAAAAGAGCTAGCACAGAACTACACTTTAACATACTGTTCTGTGGTAATTGTCCCTTCCTTTTTCCCTCCAAATGACACTTGTCTTATTGTTTGCACTGAAAGCCTATATGCAAGCAGAACACTTGACTTTTCTTGTGTCTAGGTTCCTACAAGGTGGTACAATGCTTAATGCCCGAGCTGCAGATCAGAAGGCCCCAAGTTTCATTTTCTGTCCTTATGTGAGTTGGTTTGAGTACCAAACCCAGCCTTACTGCTTGCCCATGCTGGCTGCTGCCTTCTGATTTGTGTTCTGAGGGGTCAGTGATGCTAAGAACCACTTCTGAGAGCTCAGCTGTTACCAGGGGTTTGGTGTCTCTGTTGGTGTTGGAGCCCAAGTTCTGTTGCGAAAATGTTGGGTTATTTTTTCCCCCTCCCATTTCAAGATTCACTGGTTTGCAAAATAGAGCTTCAGTCTCCATTGTACCCAGGAGTTTGGTGCTTGGCAGAACTACGTTAGTAACATGTTCTGCTTACCTTGTGTGCTTGCCAGGTGGTGTGTTTGTGTTCATGGCATATCTACCTGATCACAGAGTTGGTACAGAGTGTCAGACTTCATGTCCTTAATGGAAATTCCTTACAGAATATCCTCAAACAGCTTAACTTGCCGTTCCATTTACTACTTTCTCCTTGGCTACTTGTCCAGTGCACATATTTAAAAGATTGGGTATTCAACAAAAATTATTATCCCCTTTCAACCGATTCTCTCCCTATTTTAGTGTGGTTCAAAGAAATTTCTGGAGTCAGGGGTAAGTGGGTTTTGCACATGTAGGCACAGTAATTGTGCCTACAGACAATTCATACAGCTAACCCATCTTTTGTGCACCTGACCCTACAGCAAACATCAGGCTCTAACTGCTCACGGTGTCATAGGTAAAATATGAAGGCCTAGTACAGGATACTATGTGAAAAGGACAAAATATGAGACTGGGTGTAGCTACATGTCACTTCAATGTCTTTGAAGTCAAGAGCTAAACTGAGGAGCGTGTTCTCAGGTAGATGGCTTTTGTCATCCCCCAATGAAATGACATTATTCATTGTTTAAATTGGTTATCAGATGTGCTGTAGGATGCTATTGGGATTTCCAAAACAACCACAAATCCTTAAAACTGCTAACAAATAAAGTTGAGTACGGGTCTCTTAAGCTTCATTGTGTAATATAAGATAGTTGATAGACTGGAGAACAGGATATTCTGTATATTCTGTATTCACATATAATACTAAACATGTATTTATTATCTATACACAATGTATATACTGTGCTTATCGGTGTCGTTTCAGCTTTTTGGTTGATGGGATCCTAAGTATGTCATAATATGGATAAATTAGGAAAAATCAATGAGAAATTTAAAAAGTGCAGTTAAAAACTGCACACTGTAGGAGAGTCAGCTGTGCTACAAAGCAAAAACAAATCTGGCATGTTCGACTTTTCTTTCATATTCCTTATTATGGGTTTGAGGCTTTTTTGATGTGGTTTGGGTTTGGTTTGCTTTGATTTTTTTTGGTTGTTGATTTTGTTTTGGTTCAGTTTTTTTCTTTGTTTGGGTTATTTTAATTTTTTTGTTTTTTTTTTTTTTAAACACTGCAGTTTAGTGTAGACATGTTATATACTGCTGGTGGGGTTGGGGCAGGTCTGTTCCTAAATATGATAAAATTAAAGGCAACAGTGTAAAATGGTGTTTTCAGAATTGATGGTCTACAGCTGCCTAATTTGTTGTGAAGTCTCTTGCGTGAAAACCTCATTTACTGAAGTTTTTCTTTCTTCATCTGTCTGCTTAGTTGCTTTAGTAGAGCTACAAGATGCATTTCTGTGTCAGGCTGCTCAACTCCATCCTAGATGTAGAGTCCGTGTTTTCCTTGATTTCTCTATTTTCAATGCCAAAGTGTAAAGCCCTTGTTCTATGAGAAGGAGCAAGATTAATGCTTTTAATTTAATGAGATGTCTTGGATAGAAAGTGCTTATTCTTCTGATGGAGGACCAAAAGTTTGATGCATATGATTATTTTTTTCTTAATTGAGAGCAGATGAATTCCTAATGAAAGAGCATGAAATGAAAGTCCTGATCTTTCTGTAGTAAACTTTATGTGAACAGGGGTCCCAACGACCAAATTTCCTTCAGCTTCATCGGTGATGTTTTATGTAAGCTGTTGAACGATGGAATTTTATTAATTGCAGCTGATATGCTTGTAACCAGATATTTTTGGGAATTTGTGTGGAAGAAAGGCTTTTTCATAGGCACCTGAGACTTGATCTGAAATGAGGCCTTTGGATAGGCCAGCATCTGTCAAAAACAAGGATCTTCTGAGGATAGTGGGGGGTGTGGAAGGCATGGAAGTGCACCTGCCAAAGGGGATGTGGAAGTGAGATCCACCAGAATTATCTCTGGTAGATAATAAGATTAAGCATCTGAAAGAAATAGTAATGATGAATAGGCAAGGTTGCTTCCAGACCAGTGGCACAGGTGAAAAGGTGTAATTGTCAGTTCTCAGGGCATTTGGTCTCACGTGAGTTAAGGTAAGAGATAAGTTGTGTGTAACTCTGAGGGCTGCTCTTAAAAATCCAACTAAATTTGCAAGTCAGGCTCTGAACATTAAATCTGTTGTTCCTGTTTTATCTGAGTAACTTAATCCCTCTTCTGCAAAGCACTGAGATTTGGGTTTGTTTTATGATGTTACAGTTTTTAGCTGTGCACTCTGGTAGTGGGAGGTGAGCCTCCAGCCCTACAGAGGTGAATATGCTCCAGTGAGAACTAAAAGAAGAATGTTACCAATTTTGTTCCTAAAACACTGTCTGATCCATTTATTTTTAAATATATTGCCAGTTACAGGTGAGGCATCAGCAGAGAACTGAGGGTTTAAGACTCTGGTTATGTTCTAGGCTGTGGGAACAGGATGTGGTATAGCTTCCAAAAAGAATTATGTGCAATCCTAGGCAAAGCTCTTAGGGTGTGAATGTTTGTTCTTATGTGATTTAGGGATGCTCTGACTTTGTGCTGTCCTATTGCAGGTGTAGGTTATTCCAGGGAGAATTACAAACCCTTGTTCAAGTAACGATGGTGGGGAAATGTGAAAGCACAACCTGCAGCCTGAGCGTGAGGTAAAAGAATGGGATCACTGCAGCTTTTGGCATTTCCCCTCAGCAACAGTCATTTTTCTGGAACATGTGTCAGCAGGAGAAAGAAGGGGCCTCTTGGAATTCTGTTTTTCTTTTACAGAGTATACCAGGTGTTTGACACTTGCAAACCTGGAGCAATTGAGGTTCTCTAGCGGGGAACAGGAGACTGTCCTGGCCAATATTATCGTAGGTTTGGATATTTCAAACAGAATCAAAATGCAAAGGGATTGCCCCACTTGCCCAAAGCAAGTTTAAATTTAAATGTCTTCTTTCATTCAGCCCCCTCCTTCTTGAGTATTTCACTTGCTGATGTTTTTGGGAACTACACTCAGTTTTCACGAGTATGTTTTAGTGCTTTCCACTGTCATAAAAGAGAGGCTGGTTTACAAATTGGACCACCCAAGTGTGCCCTGTTATGTCAGATAGGATGGTGTGGGAGGTCTGGGCTTGCTGCTTTTATTTATTTATTTATTTATAGCGTTGGAGGTGAGTATAGTTCCCAGGAGATTGCCAAAGCTCTGTGGAATGGGGAGTTTATTTCAATTCACCTCCAGCTAATGGATGTAAGCCCAAGAGCTTCAGTTGCTTTTGATCCAACTGTGACTCCAGTTGTTTTGATTTCAGTCTAGGAATTTTTTTTTTAAGGCGGCTCCGTGACAATGGTACCTCTGTTTCATTCTAACAGGGCATGCCAATAATTCCATTATTCAGATGCACAAAAGAGACTTTTCAAGAAAAGTAGTCATTCAAGTAGAAGTCAATGTAGGTGTGCAGAAACCCCAACTGCAGAGGCATTGTAGTCTCCTGAATGGTGACGTCCCTTGTCCCCCCGTGCTTCTGTTCAGGATCCGTGACCTTTATTGAGTTTGACCCCAGCACTCTTGAAAACAAGCTGGAGAGTCTCTCCTCTGCTGCTGCTGTTTGTTGCATCCTTAAACTTATGTTTTGTTTTCTTCTAAATTTCAGTTGTTCCAGAAAAAGAGAGGGGCACAGAGAATGAGGCACTGTATATCCTGGTGACTAGCAGGGTGTGTGTAAGTCCACCCAACTTAAACTCTATTCATTGTGCAAAGGTTGTCATAACCTTAGTCACAGGACATCCCTCTTGTCTCAGAAAAGGAAGCATCTGTAAGCAGTCACTCTGGTTAGTTACTAAACTGCACCCAAAAATTTATGCTGTAAGGCTCAATACAACGTATCTGGTAGCAATCTCACCAAGGCTCTTGCAAGATCAGAAGAGAACCTCAACCAAACCCTTACAGTCACTATGTACCACCTCCCAGGCTACCCAGCAGTTTGGACACTAGTTCTCTGCTGGAAGAAAAGGGTCTCATATTCCTGCTTGTGCTGGTGCAGTGTCTAGAGAAAAGGCAAGTATTTGCAAAAAAAGCTGCAATGAATGATGACTCCAAGTGTGGCCATAGCAGTCATCTGGAGAGCAACCACCCACCTAAATATTGACATTTGGTGTGCATTCTAAGCCATAGGGTGTTTGCACAGAGATGGTGTATGTCCTATGGGAAACCCTGCTCCTTCTGTAGCAATGACTGAAAACCAGGTGGGTCATGCTTCGGTGTCTGGAATTTCAAGAGGCACATGAGTTTTGTCACCTAAAATACTCCCCTGATAACATCTAGAGCTGTAAGGGAAGGGTTATAAAGGAAGAAAGAGAGTTGAAGATGGAGGAGGACTCTTCTAGGGACAGAGCTCTTACTAGTCTGATGAATGAGATGCTTCCCTCGTTGGCTAACTTGAGGGCAGTACTGAAAGCATTGCCTCTGCTGTCAGGTGTTGGTCCTCAGGAGGACACAGAATAAAGTATTTTACCTCTCACTTCCCTGATGAGGAGTGGCCACTCATCCTTTCTTTTTCTCTCTGCTCCCTGTATAGTAGTCTCTTTCCAAAGGCAGTATGTTTAATGTGGAATGTTTGAGAAGCCCATGCCAGATCTGACTTGGAAACATTACCTGTTCTCCTTCACATAAGAAGTTTTACTATTTATACCCAACTACCCTCTGTTTCCATGCTTTGGAGGAGTCTGATTCTATTCTTTCTGCTTTTTAAAGATGTTATCCTTAAAACTGGCTATTTTGCTTCATTTCAGAGAGAGATTGCACAGGAGGAGATTATAAACGTGCAAGCACATATATGCTTGAATTTATACATGTATGTCTGACTGAAGATACAGGGACAACTTTGTGTCACATATCCTCAGGACTGTTTTTTAACTCTGAGCTTGCAGGAAATGCATATACTTTTACAAGGACACAGCTGACACTTATCAGAGAGCAAAATTATTACCACATAGATGTCCATCTGCACAGATGCAGGTAGTTAGCAGCATATTGCACTACGAAACTAAATAAGCTGAATTTGTGTTCTCACCTGTTCATGTCTTAAGTGGTTTCTAAGCTGAGAAGACACTTCTCTCACCTCTTACAGCTTCTTCTCTGTTCATTCACTGGCTATCCTCCCAAAAGAAACCTCTATGTGGGGAGGAAATAATGCATACTTGGACCTTGACTCTCCAAAAGTCAGTGAGAATTTACACAGACCTGAGCAATAGGAACCACCTTGCTGAAACCATGGTTTGGAAATGTCCTCAGGAATCTGCAATGAGCTAATACATGTTCTGTGGTGTGAGGGAATTGCACAATTTTTTCTTTTCTCAAAATGGGAACCAAAAAAAAAATCAGTAAGAATGGTTTATTCCCATTACAGCCATTATTAAAGTGGTACTATGGTACTATCAGCTGTGACTGTAACAATCTGGTCTTTTCTAAGCTCACTAATCCACCTGCTTTTCAGACTTCAGGATCTGTAAGTAGTAGAGCTTGGACTTAGTCTAATTATTCTTTTCCAAACTGTCTTGTTAATCAGTGAGCGTAAGGACAACCTGGTGGTCCTTGTGGCACTAAATGATGCCACGGGATATGGCACCTCAACACTGCTGGTGTCTAAAATGGAGCTGACTTTTGTGACCATAATGTCTTTCAGAACATTATGGGGTACCAACTGGAAAGCTTGTTCATTGTTGAAGCTCTTGAGTACTTCTGTGAAAATACTTTGGTCTTTTGTTTAATGCAGCTGAAGTACAGTTCCTCAGCAAGTTCTGGTATGCAGCCACTGAAACTATGGCTACTGTCTCTGGACACTGTCCAAATAGTTTGGAAGCTTCATGTTCTTGATGACTTGTGAAACTCACTCCATCAGGCTTAGATGGTGTTCTTGGTGCACTTCTGGGAAGGACTGATATCAGATGTGTAGATTGGTGTGTTGAGCTGCTCTGTGGAATTAAGCAACCTGAGCTGCTGCGTCAGATAATACATCTAGATTATTGCATCTCCATCTGCATTTAACTGTGCAAGGTTCCCCTCATGCTGAGGGGACCTTTGGGGTCTGTGTTGATGTCTCACTGAAGGAAGAACAAGTTACCTTGTTGTAAATGGTGACAGCTGGAGAAGTTTTTGCTGTGGAACCCAAAACCTGACTCTGTTCTTGGACTTCCCGGCACTGTGAAGTTCAATTAAAGGACTTCTAGAAGAGTCATTTTGTACCCTTGATGCCTCTTTCATGGGAGGAGGAGACAGAGTTTGCCACACGATGGACAAGAATCTTCAACATTTTGGGCTTCCCCTGTGAGAGTGACAAACAGCAGTGGTGAGATCTATGCTGACTGATTCCTCGGTGTTAAGCTAAGTGACCTTTCTTTACTCTGCAAACACTTTGGGCATCATGCATATTTTGATTTCAGAGTATTGGAGTTGAGAGACAATAGTATCTTTTATGGGGTCCATAGGATTTACTGAGGTTGTTGCAACTGGCTTGCAAAGCTGCTGTTATCCTATTTCTCAGATATTTCTGGGATCACTGTCTTAGCATTAAGCATAGTCACCAGCTGAGTTAGAAATTGGTAACACCTGAGTACACAGAAGGCAGGGAAACCATGAAATGGAAGAAAATGTCAAGGCCCCAATCCTTCTTAGTCTAGGATGTAAGCCAGTTTCAATGGGGGTCTTGTTTGGCGAGTGAGGTGCTTACAGGATCAAGTCCTGAGCTGTCCAAGAGCATGTGCAAAGCTTTGAAGGGGCACTGTTTCAGGCTGTTCTGTTCCAGGGTAGCAACATGTTGTGTGATTGTTCTCCAGGCGGCGATGGGAGTGTGTATTACAAGGGTAAAACTGCCTGCAGCACTTGGGGTGAGTACCTAGGCCTACGGTGTGTGAGGCAGAGCAAACATTCCCTTTGTCCAAGCAAAACATGTCAATCAGTTTAAACTTTTTTGAAAATAAAACAATCCCTTTTCTTCACATAGCCTTCTATGCAGGAGTTCAGAGCAGCAGTGTTGGCTGGAGACATTATGGCTACACAGTGCACAAGCCATGGCATGAAGCAACGTGTTCACTGAAGTCTGGGGAACAGCGGAGGTAGTAAGTAGGAAGCTTTGTTAGGACTATGGATCTAAACCCTGTGGCTTGTTCTGCCACAGCCCTGGAATCTCCTGGTAGATGCCCTGGGTGGTATGGTGTGATGAGCTCCCCTTTGCTCTCCTCGAGGGGCTGTGTGAGGAAATGGGTGTTGGCCACAGCTCAGCCCTGACAGAACACTCCTGCTTTCAGCCACCTGAGCCTGGCTCAGGTCAGTGTTGCTTATTTCAGGTCTGTCTGCAGGGCCCCAAATGCAAAAACCCTAAAAAGGTTGATTTGTTACTGTCCTTAGACCTGTAGTCTAATTCTGCTCTGATCTTTTGGCAATTGTAGAGCAACTGGAAATTTTAGAGAAGAGCTGCATCTTCTCATGACAAACAAGGGTGCACAAAGATTAGTTTTATCAGTGTCATTAACTCTGTTTCCTTGCATCAAAAGGGCAGCAGACAGATCTGTTTTGCATGTTGGTGAAATAGCCCCATCCCGTCAGGCTCAGGGCTTGGCATATCCTGTCACGTCTCGTCCATGTCTCTTGGGCACTTCAGAAGTGCCCATGTCTTAGCAGGATCAAGCCCTTGCTTTCTGATGAGGGGAAAATAGAGCTTCACTTGAGACCAGTGGGGATGATAGTTATTATCATGTGCTGTATTTGAGTGGTCTCTCCACTGGCTCCAGCTCTGGATCAGACCCTCTTGGAGTCTCAGTGAGATGCACCTGCTGCTTATGTAGGTGCCAGAAATACTCTTTGGACTGAAGAGTATATGATATGTGATATGTGTATTCTCTGGCAATAAACCCCACAGTTAATCAGCCCTTTCCTCCCCCCGTGGTTCCAGCGGGTGGATGTTTGGCAGCAGGCTGTGTTTTACACGCCCCTCCATTTCAGCCCTGACCCCTGTAAGTTAGTGGGAGCTACAGCACTTTGGGATTGAGTTGTTATTGTCTAGCTGGACACACTGATTGGTTTTTCTTGGACTCTTAATCAACTGCAATGTTTGATGTGGAGATGCCTTAAGTTTGCTTTGAAAAAATGGATGTTTTGAATTACCTATTATCTTGTACAAAGTGAAACTATTTGCCCAACCCCATGGTTGCCTTAGAGACTTGTTGCAAACAACAGATAGAAGCATGAGCTTAATATGAGGAATGTCCAAAGGACAAGTATGTGAGTGTTGAAAACAGAAAAATGAAACAACATAATTGCAACATCTGTCAGAGTAGGAGACTATTTGAAATACTTCAATTTTATTGTATACTGCTTACAGGCCTCTGGAACCTTAGGTCAGCACCTGGCATTTGTATTTCTTCCTGAAGGCCTTTGAGTGTTTCAGTCAACATTTAATCCATCTCTTCCCCTCTGAGCCCCCAAACCATCTTGTTTGAAGGCAGGAAAAATCTGCTTGTTTCAGACAACATGGAAAAGAATTCATTCTTAGCATTTGGGAAATAGAAACTCAAACCCTGAAGTTCTGTCTTTGGGTTTTATACGAAATCATGGGTTCTGTAGCATTTACCTACTGTAAAGGCTTCTGCATTTATCATAGTTTTAGTAGTTTATTATTAGTAGGTAAAAATTAAAGGTCAGAGTTGTTGCTAAGCTTTCATTTATAAAACAGTTAAAGGTGGTTGTCTAGTATCTTCTAGATGTTTATGGAAACATAGTTTGTTATATAGGCTTATAAGCCAATTACTAAAACATCTGTGAATCGTTTGATACTACACATTGCAAGCAGAATATTAATGGGTACAGCAACAATCCGTGGTCAGCTCAGGATCCCAGTCCTTTAATAAACTTTACCCAGCTGGAGCTTTTATGTTCATGCATTTCCCTACTCATATATCTCAACTGCTTCTAGAGAGAATTCCCAACAGAAGCTGAGATCTGCTGGCATGAATCTATTGAAGTGGAACCTTAGGTGTTTCATCCCTTTTGTTGTGCACACGTCTATATGAAGTGGAAAAGAACAGTTTGCAAGGTTAGTGTTTTCTCAAATGCTTAAATAAGAAATAAATTATGACCTCAAATTTATATGGGAGAGGGCTACCTTGCAGTAACAGAAATAATTGTAGTTAAATTGGATTTAGCTCTATTTTTTTTAAAGGTCCCAGAAAGGAGGTAATATTTTTTTTCAAAGCTGTAGCTTGTATAGCATCTAACCTTCTGCTTATTTGACTGTGTATGGAAAAGGTCTATCTTTCTGCTGGGTTCCATGTTTAAAAGAGTTGTAGTAGCTGTTACTCTCCACCTAATAAGAATCTTGAGGTTTTCAATCAAATTTAATTCTGCAGGTTTTTAAAAGCAGGAGGAACCTCATCTTCAGGCAGATCTGGGTGGCATTTTTGAAGCCCACTGTTGAGTCCAGTGAAAGAGAAGCTGTGGGCAGACCACCAGTAAGTACAGGACCATCAGGGTGCCCCTTCCAAGCACAGACAGGGAAAACTTAGAATTTAAAAAAGAAAAAAAAAAACATGTCACGGTGGGGATGGTTTGGGCAAAACCTGTGAAAGTGGCTTATCCAGCCAAAATTCCTGTTTCACAGAAAAGGTATACAGCTGAAGCTCCCTAATTTCAGGATCATCACCTGATTACAGTGGCTCAACTTCTTGCATACCATGCTCCTCCTCTTCTGTCCCTACTGAACTTGATGGCCTAATTTCATGTTGTCTGCCTTGTTTTCCTGTCTTTCATTCCATTATAAGTGTAGGTTACATTTCATGACAAAAAGTTTCTGGGCTTCACTGAGGGAGGAAATCACTAGTTAGACTTGTATCTCAAGACAACTAATTGATACATGTGGAATAATTTCACAGATACTGATGAATATTCTGGTTTATGAGCTTAAAGGCTTTTGAGAGTAATTCACATGATGAATAATTGGTGCCAAACAACAGAAGCACAAATAGGACTTTTCTTCCAAGCAATTTTATTTTTCTGAGCTTTTCTGTGTGTGTTAGGGAGAGTGATCTGGTTATTGTTATATGACATGCTAAACTTTCAGAATGAAATAAAGGTTTGTTGTGTTGTCAAGGCATCCAGTCAGTAGCTAGGAAATGAGAGCAAACAAAATCAAGTTCTAGAGACAGGAAGTTTTTGTAACTGCAGAGGCCTATTTATGCTTGAGGATCTATCCTTCTGCTAAAAGGCATAAGTTTGCTTTTTATTGCATCGTTGTGGCTGGAAAATTCTGATTCCTCGTTGGCACACAAACCATTCACGTTTTCAAATGAAATTTTGTCTTCCCTCTGCAAATAATGGCTTTGCCCTTGTGGATAAGAATAGAGGTACTTTGAGAGATCTGACTTTGCCTAGCTCTGATCCACTTGATTTCAATAGGGATTTCACACATAATGCATGTCCTGGTATTATCACCATCAGGGCTTGACATTGCAGCAAGGCAGGGAAAATGTTTTCCAGTGTTACTTGGGTAATACAATACAGGGCCTAGAATGAGTAGAAGTCTGTGGAGTTACTTCACTGCAAGTGAAATTTCAGCAAGTTTTGCTGTGTATGAAACACTGACCAGAATTCAGATTGTGTGGTTATGTAGGTCTTGTATAAGGTTTTACATGCAGCTTTGTTCAGAATTGTTCAGTGGACATCACTGGCCATTGTTTTAAACTGCTTCACAATAATGCTCCTGATCACTTAGGATCACAGAATGGTTTGGGTTGGAAGAGACCTTAAAGATCATCCGGTTCCAACCCCTTGCCACAGGCCAGGACACCTTTCACTAGACCAGGTTGTTCCAAGCCTCATCCAACTTGGCCTTGAACACTGCCAGGGATGGGGCATCCACAGCTTCTTGTGCAAGTTTTGAACTGGCTTCTCGCCAAGTTCCCGAAACTTGACAACAGGGTCTGCTTCCCAGAGAGGGAGGAAAAAAACCAAGCAGCCAAAGCTATAGCAAAAATATATATTTTACATATGAAACAGATATATACAGCGAGAATATTATATACCTATAACCCCAGAAACCCTAAATAGCTTCCTAAAGGGAAGAGGGGAAGGGAGAAGGGGAAAAGGACAAAATAGGACAAAAAGGGACAAAAGCAAAACCAGTCTACACAATCTAAAAACTCGGTAACCAGCAAACTGAAGAACTGGCAAAATCTCACCACTTCCCTTGAGAGAAGCAGGACGGCTGGACACGGCCCAGCGCCCTCCCCTCACGCGTGGCAGACACAGCAGTCACTGCAGGCCTCAGCTCCAGATAAGCCAGACCGAGACAGGGACCCACCGCTCTCGAACCTCGCCGGAAAGGAAGAGAGCGAGGTCCCTCCTGCTGGCTTTATTTATACCCCAAGTTACGTAAAGGAATAGCATGGAATACTTCCGTGGTCACCTTCCTAGTTCCTTCCTGGTTACAAGATGGTCTCCAGGAAGGCCTAGAGTGAAAACTATCGCACTTCTCTGCCCACCTGCGCCAGGGCCTTACCACCTTCTCAGGGAAGAATTTATTTCGTATGTCTAACCTAAATTTCCCCTCTTTCAGTTTGAACCCACTGCCCCTTGTTCTGTCACTACAGCTCCTGATGAAGAGTCCCTCTCTGGCTTCCTTGTAGGCCCCTTCAGATCCTGGAAGGTTGCTGTGGGGTGTCCACACAATCTTCTCTTCTCCAGGCTGAACAGTCCCAACTCTCTCTGACTGTCTTCACAGGGGGGGTGCTCCAGTCCCCTTATCAACTTTGTGGTTCTTGTGCATTTATATCCTGTTCTTTCACTAAAGCAATGGCACCTTACTATTTTTGTGGCCTCATGGCAGTGCATCCTCAGCTCCTGGTACCTGATGTGTTGAGATTTGGGAATGGCAGGGAAGGTGCAGCACACTGCAGCTGTAGGGTGGGATGGGCTTCCTTTGGGTTTAGCTCCCTAGTGAAAGATTAAATCCATCACCCAACGTGCTGGCAAAGAAATGAGCTCCTGTTTTGTGTGACTCAATGTGTGGAGCTGCTTTTCTCACAGGAACTCCTAAATCTTGAGCATGATGAGACTGTGTGGTGCCCAATGCACAGGTGAGGTTCAAAACAGTAGATCACTGGTTTCATGAATACCATTACATTCAACCCTTCCCTGATAAGGAGTTAGAATTCAGTGAACTACTGTAAAGATGCAGAACTGTTGTTTTGTGAGTCAAAGTAATTTAGCCAAATGCATAACTGCTGCACTGGAGAAAAAAAAAAAGGGAGCAAAACAAACAGATGTCTGGTCCGGTCTGTTTCCTGCTGCTTTCCAGATGCAATGTTTTCCTATAGGATACTAGCCTTGAAAAATCTTTGGCATGTGCACACCTTTACCTAATTACTTAAATTAAAAAAAAAAAAGAAACCACAACAACCAACCTCACTATAAATAACGTGAGAGAATTTTTTATGCACGTGTGCCTTGTTTCTTGAGAGAGAGAAAATCAGACCACCTGGTAAGCGAGCTTTTAAAAAACATTAAATTCAAGCATCTCTGTATGTGTGTGGTCATAGATAATAACCTTTAAAAGCTACATAGGTCTCTGTATGTATATATTTAAATAAGAAACAAAGTGACATTCAAGTTCAGGAAAACTTCATAAATCCAACTGTGGTGTTAATCTGACACTGTATGTTTTTTGCACTTGAAACCATAAGAGTATGCTGTGATGTGAAAAGAAATGGAAAGGTATCACCACACTGTTATGAATCCGTAAATTTTTTTGGTCTTAATTTGAATCACTCACTGAATTACAGAATGTTCACAGGAACAAACCCCAAAAAACTCCCACCCATCATAATTTCCAACCCATCTGTGCCCTGAAGCACAGCTGAAAACCTGTGTCTAGCACGGGGAGTCCCAAAGAGAGCGATGGGCAGAGCACATGCGACACAGTACGGGCAACATGTGAGACACAAGGGATCAGCCAGGGAACGTGAGTTTCATGCTCAAAACCAGGGGCTGAGACTGGACAACTGGTTAGACTGGAACAGTGGACTCTGTCTTTGATGCATTCCTTGATGATTTATGGGATGGCAGCCCCCAGGAAGTTTTTCTGTAAGACTGCCTCTGCATTCCTTGAAGAGACTCAAGGCTGTGTTTGTCTCTGACACAGTGTTGGATCTGTGTTGTCCGTAAATGTGTCTGTCTTTTCTGCATCCCTATGAATGCAGAATGTATGAATGAATTGCAGTGAGCATTCATATACAGTAAAAATTCATAAATGGGAGACTAGCTGAATAAAGAGAGGGAGAAATATGAATGGATCAAACAGCTAAATACTGCATTAAAAAAAAAATAGGAAAGTTGATTCAACCTCAGGGAAGAAGAGAGCAATGAACTAGAGATTTTGCACGGTTCCTTGGTTTGCTGTTCACAGAAAATTGCATGGTTACCCGAGCAAATGCCACATCAGATGAATTATTTGTGATCTACATGACATCTCCTTCAGCACACCACACGTGCCTGTCCCAGTCACGTGGGCCCATCCCCGCTCGGATGTGTTTGCTTTTGGAGTAGCTGCAAGAAGCACAAGGCTGATGCTTACCACTATGTGAGTCTAAAGCTATACGACTCCCCCCTTCCCCTGCCTCCAGAGTCTTTTATTTGAAAGATTACTCAGTCACTGTATCCCATTTCCTTTCTCCTACTCTTCTCTACTCCTGTTTTCTCTAGGATCCATTCTTCCAGAATCTCTGTTTGGTTAACAAATTATAAAGTCCTCAGAGTGCTCAGATGTTTCTATTCATATCTGGTGACCTTTTCATTCATCTCTTTTATCCCCTGATCAGCCACATCACTCTAACCTCTTGGTGCCTTGCTCCATAATGTGTTTTATTGCCCATTGGGCATAGGAGTGATATTGTTCCTGCTTTTACAAGCATAATAGTCCCCATCCCAAAATTTATGTAAGCCTTTCTATTTTCAGACATTGTATAGGGTATATCTTGCCTGTAAATGTTTCATTATAGATTTATTTTTTTTTTTAGACTTTTCAGAATTCATTTAGAATGGCTTATGTCCCTCCAGGTTTGTGCTGGAGCTGTTGGAATCTCGGCTTTTTCCTGAGTAAAGAGTTACAATGTACTTTCTATTGCTGGCTTCTTCCCACCTCTGCTCAGAGGGATGGCACTGGCAGAAGGTTTCTCCCCCAGCCTTGAGCCTCTGCAGGTATGAAAAGAAATTTTTCCATAGTTGCCCATTCCCTTCTTATGTTAGTAACTCCACTTCTCCAGGGACCCTGCTTCTGCCTCTGCTCCCAGACCACGGGTGGTGAGTCTTTGATTTCAGGCTTTGATCTGTACCTGCAACAATCAGAGACTGAGTTCAAAATGAAAAATAGTGATGTGCATTGGGGAGGATATGCAGAAGACAAAGGTATGGGAACATGAGGATACAGAGCTTGACTTTTCCTGGTGTGCTTTGGTAAGTGTTACCCTGACAGACTTGTGGTCAAGGGATCACCAGAGTGAAAGTGGGGTTTGCTCCTGTGCTCTTTGAGTCACTACCTGGCAACTTTCATGTGTCCCTTTTGTTTTCCATCATAAAAAAGAATCATGTTGAATGTGCATTATCTGAAACTGTTCCTGACTTTCTTGCATTCACTGCATTGGGTTGTCCTTAAAACAACTACCAGCTGACTAAACTGTGTTTAAAACAATGAAGTAGAGACAATATATTCCATCTGTCTCATAATTGAATATATTAACAGGAAGAAGTAAGTAAAATGTGTACAGAGCAAGGATATTTACTTTCCAATACTTGCTTGGCATTTAAGGCAAAAATGCTAATAGAACTGTGGATGTGGGGTTGTTTGGTTTTTTCCAGACAGTGATTTCACGGTAAATTTTTGCTAGATCTCTGAACTGGATTTTTCTCATAAAACTATGTCTCAGATTTATTCCTCCAAACGTGACCTGCCAGCTCTGATGCACGTGAGCTGGAGCTACCTGACTCACTTCAAGCCTGGATGGCCCTAAATCAACAGAGACATCTTTTACATCAGCAGGAGTTGTTAAGTGGTGCTAAGGGGCTACTTAAACTGCCAGCTCATAAATCAAGTTATTTTTGGTACAGCTCCCTCAATGGTTCAGCTCCTAATTGAGTGAATTCAAGCGAATCTTTTATATTTTTCAGCTGAGAGAGGGGTGATGATGCACAGATTAGACATAGCAAGCCCAGCTTTAGCATTGGGCAGATGGTAAAATGGGAATGCAGAATGGGTAATAGGCAGAAGCCAGTGTCACAGTGATAGATGAGGCTGTGCACTTCTGGGTAAAAAATATAAAATAAATACTTATTTCTGCTTTTTCTAAATCATTGTAAATATTCACCCTAAGATTCTAAATCAAAGTATGAGGCAGGAGCAGTGATAATGCAAAGCTGCCCAGCTGTGTCTATGTAAAGAAGTGTAAAGTAGAATGTCTTTGAGGGACCTTATGCCACTCAGCAATGGGGATGACAAACTGCACTGAGAATTAGTGTAGTAGTACCTGGAAAACCCTCACTCACCAATGAGCTGTAATAGAATGATCAGGTATAAGGAAGAGCAAGAAAACCACAAAAACCCAGGCAGCACAGGATCAAAGGTGTAATCACAAATTTAGAACAAGGAACAGAACATGTGTCAACCTTGACAGTCCAGGCTAAGTCACGAAGACTCTGGCAAGTTCTGAGTTTGACACATCACGTAATCTTTGGTTTCTGTCTCCTGGGCCTCATAAGAGCAAAGAGGTCTCTCTCAGTTAGACTTTGGGAAGTATTTTAACCTGGCCCTGTTTACAGAAGCTGTTTAATCCCTGTATGAATCTGCTGAAGATGAACCTATGCAATACCTTCCTCTTCTCTCCCCCCCACAACATGCTTCACTGCTCCTGGGTGCTGACCATGTGTCTGGTCCTTTTCTTGGGCTGTGCACTCCAGAGTTTGAAAACTACAGGTTGTGAAGTAACTGTGATACCCTTCCTATCTTTTCACCACGGAAAAATACCTTGACTGTGGGAGTTGACCAGATGAATCCTTAGGAATGATGTGGCTGGAGAGCAAGACAATAGGATCAGCAAAATGTATTTTTTAACTGTAGCCTGGAAAGCTTTAGAGATCCCAACAGTCCTTTGGAAAACAAGAAGTGGACCTGAGTGCTCTGCCTCTGCCTGACCTCGTCCCTCCTGAGCCCAGAGGCTTGGTTCAGCATCCTTGTGCCTGGCAGCTGGCCTGTCATGTGGGCTCTGCTGGTGGTCTGGGCTGGTGCTCTGAAAAGCAGTCATTTCTTGAAAATAAGCTTTGTCTCACCTCTGCCAATGTCTTACCACTCCCTGACCCAGCCTTATGCACTTTCTCAGTAGAAAATTATTCAAATCAACAGCAGTACTTTAATTGCCTGTAGATCCAGTGAAGGAAACTTTTTAAATAGTGTCTTGAGTGATTCTCATCTGGTTTATCTTTCTTCCAAGTGTGTGAAGGGCACAACCAGGGAGTCAGAATGGACAGATATTGTCAAACATCGATCAGATTTCAACAGAAACTTTGTGTATCAATTCACCATGGAGGTTAAAATGCAGAGTGAAAGTAATAATTGCAATGACATTCATAAAGCAATGAGCAATTACAATTTGACACAGAAAAAACCCTTGTCTGACATGAGTATTTAGCACATGAACATTTTAAATGTGCCTAAACTGTTTAGGTGAATAAGCACTACTGTCTTCCAGCAGCCCTTGAATGCTCCAGACATTTCTAAAAACAGGGCTCAGCTTCCCCTGTCACTTCTGTGCTCTGAAAATGTCACGTGCTTCTTAAAAGAGCTTTTGGAGAAGGCAGGAGGTCATACTTGAATGTTGTACAAGCTAGTTGGAGATGCAGAATCTTGAAAAGTTCTCTGTTGTCTTGAGTCAAATATTCTGTCTGAGACAACAAGAAAAATACCAGATGTGTTAATTTTTCGTGAGACTTCCAAGGGATAAAGTTAATATGCTGTAAAGATAAAAATACTGATAGCTTGCTTATTTTGATAATAAGACAATGCAAACAGGTTATTTGCAGATATCTTAAAATTTTACAAGTGGGTACTGTTCCAGTTCAATGTATATATTACATCAATAGCACTGTTTAGCTTTCCAAATGACTTGTGGAAGTCTGAGTAGTTCTATCCAGCCAACTTTAATAAAAATAATTTCGGAAAAAATCTCTTCTCAACAGAAAAGAAAAAACCTTGATGGGACATGGATCTTAATGTGGATCAGAGAGGGAAGAGGGGGGAAAAAATGCTCTCCTCTTGGAGAGAAGGTGGAACCTACGAAAGGAATTATGGAATTTGAGTTTTCTTTGGGTTAGTCCAACGGATTCCAAGGAAATGACTTGGAGTGCAGGTACCTTGCGTGTCTGAGCTGTCTAAGCCTTATAGGAGCCTGCCCTGCCTGAGAGCATAAAGAGCAGAACTGTCAAACTACCCTTGAGTTGGTTCTTACAAGCTCTTGCTGCGAGGCAAAGTCACTTGCTGGGTCTCTTGTGTGTTGTGCTGTTCCAGTAAGGTTGTTGTGAGTTTGTGCTGTTACAGTAATTAACTGTGAAAGGAGGGAAGCACATGGACAAACCAGCACTGAAGCTGAAACTGCTGCTGAAGGCAGCGACAGGAAGATGTCATACCTCCAGAAAAATCCTCCCTGCAAAGACTGCACGGGTTGGAATGTTTGCCAAGGGTAGGCAAGAAAAGGTTTAGATGCAGAGAAGGAGTGACAAGCAGTGAGAAGCAATGCATTCAAGTCGTGCTGCCTGAGTGCTATTTCTCCAGGACACTGGCAAAGGAAGTGGTAGAGTCCAACATCATGACAAGAGAAGCAGAGCTTAAAAATGAAGAAAAAGCTGTAGCTGAAGAACAGGTAACTGTAGAGGACAGAAGCATATGAAGGCAAAATAAGTGATAAAATTAGTGACTTAAATGAAGCAAGTGATGAGGAAGAACTGTGGCAAATACTTGTGTGATCTTATGCAACTTTCCCGAGAAGACTCAAGTTTGAAGGCAAAATTAGTCTCAGCCCGGAAGACCATGAATTGCATAAATTTCTTCTGTACAAGCATCAAAGGTGCCATCAAACGGAAGGGAGAGGAAAGCCAGGCATAAACTCACAGGTTTTCTTTAGAAACTTCTACCGTAATCCACAGAGGAATGTTGTAAACTGTGATGTGCCAAGAAAAATAGCACAAAGGCCTGATGTTATTCTTAATTATCAGCTTGAACAATTGATCCATTGTAGATGTTAGCATCAAACTTGAATGCATTCTCTCACCTCCAGTAAATAGCATTGTTATTGACTTCATTATGAGGAAGCTCAGAGATATACACACTGAGTAATTACGTGCCTTGATAACAAGATACTAGAATAATTGCATGTAGTTTGTCTATCTCTTTGATGTGACAGTTCAGTCAGGAACAAGTAAACACGAGAAAACTATCTAAAAAAAGAGGGAGTTGGTCATCTTTTTTTTTTTTTTTTTCCAGAGAAGAGCCCTGCAAATAAATTTAATGAGAAATCAGAAACTGAACTCTAGAAGACAGAGACAGAGTAAAATGACTCAATTTACATATCTTGGCAGTCATATCCTCATGAAAACGTTAGAAGCTGGCTAAGGCAGCATTGCATTTGGCAGCTTAAGATTTGTTTTTTGGGAAATCTGCAGTTTAAAGTGAATCACTGAGTCTTCAGTGTTGAATTTTAATAAATGCATTTGAAAGTTGTAGGTCTTCTACAAGTGCAGAAGGAGATCTGAAAACTGTGAATTGCTACAATAAATTTCTAAGAAATGCAGGGATTCAGCGACTGTCAACAGCCCCTTAGCTTGGAAGAAGCTTTTATGAGAAGTGGTTGGAAAACTTCAGATGCTGTGTTGAGAAAGAGTGTCTACTTGAAGGCTTAAGTAATTTAGTAATTGCCAAATTATGCAAAAGGCACTAAGGAACCTAGAATCCACCCAGAGTTACTATTCAGAAAGTGGGAGAAATACTCTCCAGGACACTAAAAGAAAGACTCAGTATGGACTGGCTTGGTGAACACTTCTTCGTGGACAGTGATATCTAATGCACTGAATTTTAAAGCTGGTGAACACAGTTATCTAAATTTACAGTGACTCTTGGCATGTCCTTTAAAAAATATACCCAAAACTTTTATGAGAATAAGATTCTGTTCCATGCATCTCTGATATCTTAGGAACTGAAGATTAGATGTGTAAGTAGAAACTTTCTCTCTATGGTTTAAATAAACCAGCTGTTTCATGTATAGCACACAATGCTGCTCATCTGAGAGCACTCTCAGTGCCTTGCCTGAGAGACAAGGATGAAATTTTGCTAGAAAATTTGGCAGGTTCTGAAGGGAACTTTTTAGAATAACTGCCATTTGCAGGTTATTGAGCCTCACTTCTGCCAGTGAGGCCTCAATTCTTTTCAGTTGTGACTGATAAGTGCAAGAAAATGAGGCTCATCTTACATCTGTGACAATGCCAGTTTGGGGGATAAAGAATTGTGTGTTATAGGTTGTTTCTACCAGGTATGGAAAGAGAAGATTCATTGCAAGTGGAGGTTTGTTTCTTGCTAAAAGGAATAAGCTCTTGTCTAGGCTCCCTGTCTTAATGACCAAGACAGCACATATGGTACCTTCCTTCCTATGGTGCTTTCCTCTGTAGTAAATCAACCTTAATGCTGGTACCAGTGCTCTGGGGTTTTATTTTAAATCTAATTGTCTGCCTCTACATCTGTTTTTATATAACTAGAGTTGTTTGAATTAAACTAGTTGCCTTACAGCTGAAACAATATCTATTAGTTCATGACTGGATTTGTGGTGGCATATCCAAGTTAAAATTTCTGAAGAAACTTAAAAAAGAATAAATGAATGGGTCTGTCCTCTCCTCTCTTTACTCTTCCCCCCCCCAGGGACAGAACATGATTTTTTTTTTTCCCCAATTATGGCCTCTTTTAAGAATAAATGTGTGTAGAAACTGCAGATAGGTTGGTGAAAGGGAAACTGTGACTGTAATATAGAATATGATAGACAAAGGACCCTCAAACAAGAACTAGATGTCTGGGAAACTGAGCCAGCTGCGAAGGCTTGATAGGATGTTACTAAACCTAGACCAAGAAGGATAAGAATTGGACAAAATACAAGAAGGATGCTGAATTAATACCTTGCACTTCATTTATGTGTCTGGAGATGCCTAGAAATAAACCAGAAAGGCAGTGCGGAACTGGACAAAAGGGCTTTTGAGTAGTGGAGAATTGACTTCAGGCTGGTTGTCCCAACACATCACAAAAATAATTACTCTTCTCCTGCTTGTGGATGCACCTTTTGGCTTTCCTTTTGTCAGAATCTTCCCTCCCTGCAGCTCAACTTCCAAAAAAGCCTGGGGGTTGCAGCAAGAACTCCACAGGAACTTGTCCCAGTTATTGTGTATTCCCTCCCTCGTGCAGTTTATGATACTGGCTGAGCTGACATCTCCTCTCACCCCTCAGCTACACTGTGTACTGTTATCCCACAAAGCCAGCATTGCCCAGTGTTTCCAAAGAACAGCTCTTTGCTTTCAAAGGGTGCATTAAATCTTCTCATACAACTCTGTTTCTCCAACCCCAGCTATCTGACAAAATGGAGAAAAACCTCAAACTCCAGGAGAACAACATCCAGTCTCAGCTGCAATATTCTCATCTTCTCCTGGCTTCTACAGACAAGCTTAAAATTTTCCAGAATTTAATGAAGTACATGGCAGAAATCTTAGGCATTCTCTAGAAGGTTGTCCAAGAAAAACATGAAAACTCTTGGAAATATTGCTCTTGTCAACACAAGCAGTGTAACCATGCCCATCTGGCATACACCTGTATAGACCCTGACAATGTCCAAAAAAAGCAGAGAGAAGACATCAAGCTCCTGCAAAAGCTTTTTTTAACATGTTTTTTTGCTCCTGTGCCTGACTGCAGTGCTTGAGGGAATCGAGTAGAAGATCCACCCTTAATGCATGCTGTGGGCTAAAGACATCTTGGAGGATTTTGTATGAAAGTGTTCATCCTGCATTTTTTTTAAATGTTGGTGATGGATTAGCTGATAAGGTTTTTGTTAGAAAATCTACCTGTGTAACTCAGGAAAGATTGCTAAACGAGCTACAGCTCCAATCAAGTCATCTCCCTGCCTCATGTGTCTCTAGGTTACACTAAACATAGCTGGCACTCCAACATACGCAATGACTTTTTATGGATGCCATTCTGATTTTAGCATTCTGAAATCCTCTGAGTGATCCACATAACAGTTGAGGACATCTGTCTGAGATTGTCTTCATCAGTGGTGCATGTGATGCTTTCTACATCATAACATGCTCTCGGGCAAGTTCTGCAGGCTTCTGTGTCATGATTCCTTAGAAAACCAAACCGGAGCAACAGAAAACTTGTGACAAGGAGCATATTTTAGTGTGATGCTAAACACATCACCAGCCACTAAGATTCACAGATTTAACGTGGCAAAACAACAAAAGGCAACCCTGTGCTTTGGATGAGGCTTCCCACAAGTATTAGCTTTGCTGACAACACTAGGGTAATTCTGAACTATTTTTCCATTCTACTGTTCTTGAGATCTGAGGAAGATTTCATAATGAAATTCTATCAGATCTATTCTTTGCTTTCGTAAAGGTCAGATAAATCTACACAGCTTAGTGTCCTTGCAAACATTTCACTGTTTCCTCTCCTTCTTTTTTTCCTTCCCCCCCCACTTTTATTATTCTTTTCACAGGAGGAAGTTAGCCATCGTCAGTGTTTGGACCTGTTGATGGAGGTTCTTTTCAAGTTCAGAGGTCTGTCTTTCATTTCTAATGTTTTCAAAGAAGCAAAGGGACTGGAAACACACTTTATTGCAAGTGTTTAGGTTGTTTGCTGTTTCAAATTTTGAATGATGACTTCAGCCACATTCCCTACATTTTGTCCTTGTTATGGCTTATGTATCTGAAAGCTGTGAGGTGTCTGCTTTACTGTTCTAATCCAGTCAGTTAACCTTCTTTAGTGACTCAGTGCTCTAGAGAGAAAACTCATCTAAACAACCCTCTAATTCAGGATCTCTGAACCACTTGGAAAGCTTGCTCATGCATAAGTATGTCTTAACAACCTGAAGCCCATGGCTGGTCTACAAAGTTTTCTCCTCCCTTCCTGATGGATTAATCAGTCATACAGGTGGATAATTGCATAATAGTGCAAGTAACTAATAAACAAGAGGTGAGAAGACAACCTCTCACTTTGTCAGATCCCTTCTGCATTCTGGCCCAAGATATTTCAGTACCTATGCTTGTTTCTTTTAATTAGTTTGAATTTTTCAGTCTTAAAGACTTAGTCATCAAGGGTCTTTTGGATAAAGAAGATTCCCTGGAACAGAACCACTTGAAATAAAGGAGCTGTGACCCCATGTGCTGTGTGTGGGATGGCTTCTTTTTCTTTTGTACATCATAATTGTTGTACATATTTAATTCCGAGAATTCTAACAAAGTAAGGCTGAGATTTCTTCATCATGAGACAGATAGTCCTGGTATTTTGCTCTGCTGGTAGTTACAAACTAATTGATGGCTTCACATACTTTACCAGATAATGACTTGCAGAACAATGAGAAAATCCAGTATGCGATCTCTTGATCTAGTTTTATAGCAATTTAGTTTTTGCTGGACTGAAGGACTAATAGGAGTCTTGTACTATTTCAGAGGTTCATAGAATTATAGACTGAATCATGAAATCACGGAGTGGTTTGGGTTGAAAAAGACCTTGAAGTTCACCTCTTTCCACCCCCCATGCCGTGGGCACAGACACCTTCCACTAGAGGTTGCTCAAAGCTGCATCCAACCTGGCCTTGAACACTTCCAGGGATGGGGCATCCACAGCTTCTCTGGGCAACCTGTGCCAGTGCCTTCCCACCCTCACAGTCAAGAATTTCTTCCTAATATCTAAACCTACTCTCTTTCAGTCTAAAGCTGTTCCCTGTTGTCCCATCACTACATGCCCTGGCAAAAACTCCTTCTCCAGATTTCTTATTCCTTCTTGAGAATACCACGAAAGCATGCAAGTACAGTATTGACTGGCATTCACTGAGAAGTACAAAAGTAAAAATAATGTCTGGGGAAAGATTAAAACCATTGACAATTAGATGTAAAAATGATGAGGCAAGACAAATTTAAGCTGACCAGGGGAGAAACTTGGAGAACTGTATGTTAAAGAGCAGGTAAAAGCTTTGGTTGAACATCTGATTGGATCATTGACTGATTAGGGAGCCAGTATGTGTACAGACTGGAAGAGAATAGTCTGGACTGAGTTAAGAGGGGTCATGATATTTTTACTCTATTTCAATCTTTTGTATGTGAAAGATTAGTTGAACTCAAAGAAAAAAATTGATATTTCTGTTCTTGGGAAGACAGGAGTTGAACTTTGGTGATCCTTGTGGGTCCCTTCTAACTCAGGATATTCTATGATTTGATGAAGTACTATATTATGTTACATGTTAGGTATCAAGAAAGAAGAACTCCAGTAAGATGACTGCACAGGTTTGGAAGATTGCTACTAGATGTTTTGGAAATACTTATCCTGCGAAGTTGTAATCAGCATTTATTTGGTGAATGGTTTCCATTCTTCATGAGGCACAAGCTTTGATTGCTGTTACCAGTTACTGAGCTTAGGGGACCTCTGGTCTCATCCTAATCAGCCACATGGTTTAGAGAACTTAATTTTATATATTTATGAGAGGTTTGAAGAAAGGGGACTCAGAGCCTTTGTATGGCCAATTCACAAAAGATACTCTTTCGGAGAAAACTAAAACTATAGTGGAAGATAAAAAAATGTGAGTATCTGAAAAGGATAAAATAAATGGGATTCATCAATGACAGAAATTAAACCCAAAGAAAGGATTGGGAAAATTACTTTGACTTGGAAAATCTTTAGGACAGAGGCTGTTTTTATTGTTTACTGAGCCTGGCACAATGTGAACTTATTACAGCAGCTCTTCAATGCTCCTGTATCACAAGTGAAGTAAGAATAGTAGCTATAGACGAAAAAGGGCTCTGGCAGACTGTCACTGTAGATAAGAGCATGTGGGATAATGTAATGACAGTGGTCAAATAGGTAAATATTAAAACTGATTTACTGTAAGCAATGCAAACATGGAGTTTGGGTTATGGAAAAATGATTTGCTGCTTGAAGACAGGGTTAAATCCTCTGCCTTGGTGGGATGTGGGTGAGCTGGTTGATTAAGAGGATTGTTTTCACTGTTCTGGTGTTCAGGTAAACTTGAAAGGGTTTGATGCCTTAGGAAAATGGCTCTCTGGAAGAATCCTATATCTGCAGTAGCTGCAAGATACCATGGAGGAAAGTATATCTACCATTCTGTAGAGAAACACCTGCCTGATGTGGTTTTTCAGATCTTCTCGTGATTTGTGCCATTTCATATGTGACCAGTTCCCTCAGGATGCTGTGTGGCACAGCTCTGTAAGAGCAAGGTGGTTTTGCACTTTAAAAAAATTATCCCATTTTGAACATAAATCTGCAAATCTGGATGGTATTAACATTCAGAAACAAGGAAGAGGTGATAATAGGTAATGTTATGATTGCTTCCTTCAAGAAACTGTCTGAATTTTGGTAGATCCAGATAATCTGGAGCAGGGTGAATTTTTAAAGCTCTCGTGGTATGTGTGCTCAGCTTTGAAAAGTGGAAAATTGAAGCTCTTGCTGGACATCCAGCTATTCTCTTTATGGGCTCCTCTGTGTATGCTTCACTCTTCAGTTCATTAGGACATTTGATCTCAGGGGTTTTTTCATTATCAGTCTTGGAAATAATCCTGTCACTCATTGCTTCCCATAGTATTCCTGTCTGTGAAGGACTGGGACACTAAGAAGCAGCAATGCTAGTGTTTGAATGCTGATTGAGAAAAGCTGATGAGATGAAGGAGATGTTCTTAGAGGTGATTTTTCTTTTCTTTCTACTAGCCTCCACAATTTTAAACAGAAGTTTTTTCTGAGTTCCAGCATAGCTGACCAGGCAGATTCCTTGGGGATACTCTGGTCACAGGCTCTGGACAGGACAACTCTCTGAGGGGAGAGGGTTCTGAGGGGTTTGTCCATAATTTGGGAAGAAGCAGCAGCAGGAGGAGTTGTGCTCAGTGCTTTCTTTTCTTTGGCTCCTGCTGGGCCTCGTTAAGTTATTAGTACTTTCTTCAGAGGAATGAGACTCCTGCAAGGTCCCCTCTGTGCCCTGCTTTCAGTCCACAGACCTGGCCTGGAATTAGTGGTTTGCCTTCACACTGCTTGCACACTGGAGTTGTTACAGCTGTGAGCAATTGCAGTTGGCCCTGGCAGCCGGGGCAGCGCTGTTCTTCACAGCTGAAATGAACACAGACTCTTTAAAAAACTTGAGAGGGATCTCTGAGGTCAGCTCCGAGGAGTTGTTTGTCCTGACTGTGAAAACAACTCGATTGTAAAAAAACATTTATGACACTTTCAACTCTATCAGGCAGTCTGTGTTGTCAAGATTATTTTGAAAGATAAAGGATAGACCGGGGATAGAAATATGCTTATTTTTTAAACAAGCCGAGATTAGAGCGAGCGTTTACGGTTTTGCAAATCAAAGAAGCCTGGGACTTGCGTCTTTGGAGACCCCAAAGGCCAGCTCTGCCAGCCAGAAATAAAACTTGCTAGATAAGACAGCATAGCGACACGCTGAATCCCCGTCCCTTGGCGACACGGTCCTGCTGTGCTGAACTGCCTGAGATCTGCGCCATCCATGGCTCCCCCCTGGGAGAAGCACGACCTTCCGTGACCTGTCCATGCATCAGCTCCTGGCCCTGGAGGTGGAGCTGTTTGCACAGTCCCTGTTTGGTTTTGTTGGTTTTGTTTTCCAATAGCTGCTTTGTTTTGTCCAGTGCCACTCGTCCCTTTCTTCTCACCTTTGGAGAATTTTGCGATGTATTCTGGACTTTGGCCGGTGTGGCCTTGACCAGCCCCTTTTTCTAGGGGGTGGAGGAAGAGGAGAATAAAAGAAACCAACAGCCACCACTATTGATTCTGGCTTTGTTAGTGTAAATGCCACTGTGCTGCAACAAAGAAAATCTAAGCATGCAGCCTAGATATCTGACTTAGAAATGTGTGCTGGCAACTGAGTTTCTGAGGGGTTTTTTCCTATTTCCTTTTTAAATTTTTTTTTCTTTAATTTTTTTTTCCTCCTTTGAATATGATTCAATTAAAGAACCTTTTTGACCAAATTTGGAGAGAATTGGGTTAAGGCTTTTGAAGAATGCCTTTCTGCTCCAGCTCTCAGTGAAATTCATCCAAATATATGAAATGAAAGGGTTGTTGATAGAGTTTCTTTGGAAGCTGTGTTGTATTTTCTCCATGTTTCAGGCTGTGTCCTTGAAACTTGATTTTTGCCTGTTGCTCTTTTCACTGAGCCTGAATCCAAAGTAACAAAAATTAAGAAAAAAAGAAGAAGGGGGAAAAAAAAAGAAAGGGGCAACAACAAAAAGACGAGAACTTCTGAGTCTGTTTTCATTTCTCTTCTGTGGCTGCCATAAAAACACTCTGCCAAGATTTCCAGTGAGCACTCTATGCCTGGACAGCTGTAAGGGTAAGCTGAGGCAGGGGAGTACTGAAACAGAACTGTTCAGAAGTCCTTTGTGGATTCAATAATTGTGGAAATCGATCCCAGTTTGACTGTGCCAAGCTCCATGTCCCTCAACAAGACACTGGATTTCCTTTCAAGCTTAATATCAAGTTTAAACAACAATTCCTCAGGTTCTACCTAAATTTTTGCCACTTTGGCTCAAAAGTTTGTCAGCTCCTTTTCATCTCGTTGGTGGTAACACCATCCCCATCCTCTTATACCTCTTTCTGCCTTTTATGGAAAAATCCTTCAGCTGCAATAAACTGGGCCCTTTTCCTTTCCTCTTGCTATTCTCGTAAGCCTCTTCTGAGACATCTCAAGCATCAGTGCTTAAAGTCTCTAATAAACTAGAACAATAGTGGCCTTCCCTCTGTGTTTCCCTCTTGCCAGTCCTATTGGCAACTCATCCTTGCCAAGACGAGTCTTTCAAGTCAGTCCTGCATATTACCAATCTCTCCATCTGACATTTTGTTCCATAGACAGTGTGCTGTGGTTTGTGATTATATTGTGTGTATCCTTGACTTCATGAGTAATTGCATGTCATAAACATTACTACTAGAATAGTTTTGACAGTCTTCCATAAGAATACTCGACTAGCTCTCCAGTATGCCTTCCCATAACATAAGAAGTTAGAGATAGCTGATTTGAATACTCTCTTTAAGAGTGGTCTAATTTTCTTTCTGCTGCTTCTTTTTTTTGTTATTGTTGTTGGTTTTTGTTTTGTTTTGTTTTGTTTTGTTTTTTTTTTTTAATGATTTCAGCAGTTTTAGAAATTGGCAATGCTTAGACTTGGTAAAATTTCTTAGTAATAAAGGATTCCCTATGTCTTTATGGTTCTGCTTTTGCTTTGTCTTTAGTGTGGTATCTTCTGCCTGATCTGCAGTTCTATTTTGAGGTTGGTTTAATTTTTTTTTTTTTCTGGTTTAGACTTGTCTGAATTTTTTTTTGTAAACTTACACCTGTGGGGTGGGATTTTTTTTAAGCATCAGAGAGGTTTTTTGTTTGCTGGATTTGTTTTTGAGGAATTAGGTTCCCCACACGGCCTGGTAGAGGAGTTTTTCACATTTTCCATTAACAAGACTGTTCCTGGGGAGCAATAATCTCTCAGGTATTGCTAAAAGCAGTCATGGTATGTTATCTGTGGTTGACTTTAGTCTGTTACTGCACAGACTGCCAGAGTAGCTCCTGAATGGTCAGACTGGGAAGTTTTCTTAACAGCCTTGTTGATGACTGAAGCCAGTTTTAGCTTACAGTGTGACTTGTACATATATGTGTGTCTACAAATCCCACTTTTCATGCTTAGTGAAATAGTATTTACACTTATTTGCATTCATAGTAGTATGATGCTTTGATGTTAACACCTTGGCTTAGACATAGGTGCCAAATGCTGTTCCTCAGCATGTTACATGTGTCCTTCCCTTTAAAGATTTTAATAATTTCAAAGAATGATTTTTTTAAATCAGACTGGAAATGCATCATAATGATGTACATATCATTCCTAATAACAACTCACTGTCTAACAAAAAACATCACCTTGATAGGGGGCCTCTTTCAAGGATTCTTGGCCACTGCAGGAGATTCCAGATTAGGATTTAGACGTGACAAGTAGATTAAGTTGCTTCCAACTTAATCCAGAATGGACTAGAGCAACAAAATATAGATTGGTTTCCTGACAACACTTTAAAATCTAAATCCATATATTTTCCATCCACTCATGATGAATAGAAGTTGTGAACAGCAAAACAAAGGAGTTTTAAGAGCTGTTAGTAACAGGCTAAAGAGCTTTTGTCTGAGCACAAATAGACCTAATTAACTCACTGTAGGGAGCAGAAACGACTTTGTGCTTGTGTCACAGGCACAAAATCTGGCCAGCATCCCTGTTTCAGCCTCAGACATAATCTGCTACACCAGGAGAGTGACTTAATTTCTTTGAGTGGGACCTAGATCCATTTTTAGGTGAATAAAGAGTGGTGGATTTTCCAAAGTTTTCCATTGATTGTAATAATGTCTGGTTACAGATGATTGTGCTTAATCATCCAGGCTTAAAGCTGCTGATCTTAATTGGTGATCACATATGTCAGGCATTATTGTGATATCATAAAATTATGGAGTTCGTATAGCCACTCTCATAAGAGGACTGCCTTGAACTGGAATTTGTTTTAAGTCAAGCTCAGCCTTATCTAGTTGTGCCAAAAAGCTTTAAAACTTAATAATCTAGCATGACTCTATTTATTACTACCTGCTGCACTGGGAAGAGGTAGGAAAATAAAAGATGGTGGGAAATCCATCTGCTATGATAAAACTACTGTTGGTTTACAGCATCACAGTGTTTGTTGACAATGAGAGGGAAAAACTATAGAGATGGGGTAACATTTCTTCCACCTGTTGTTAAACAGGGTGTGTGGGCTTTGTTTATCAAGGCTGTGTTCTCTACAGCACTTATTTGTGGAAAGAGAAGTGTAATCAGAGGAAAAACTCTGCCGAAAAAAAAAATAGGAGTGCTTTGTTGTGTCAGCAATCTTGTTACTGCTGCTGGCATGACTGTATGCTGTGATTTTTTAATTGAAAAGCATTTTTTCTGGAATTTTACATGGCATCTGCAGAAAATGCCCAAAGGCATAATGGCCGAGATGCCCAGAACTAATTGTCTGCAACGTGGAGGGAAGTTCATAGAGCCTCTATTTTGAATGAGCATCTCCAATTACTTGAGGACATTTTTAAAGCAGTGGCGTATTTTACGGAGGGAGGGGGAAAACCCAAACACAGCTTGTCAATGGAATCTGTTGATGCTGGCATTCAGTGCTGTAGATATTAACAGTGGGATAATACTTGCAATTCATTTAGCTTGAAAACAAAAAGCAGCCAGAGTAAGGCCAAGGTTTAGAATAATGAGTCTCCAAAGGCAGGTTCCTCACTCAATGTTTATTTGCTTAATAAGGACGATAGCTTTTTAAAAAAGTGTCAAGTACTCACCAACTGCTATTAATATCAGCAGAATTAGTAGCAAAGGAAATAACTAAGAATGGTGGCATAGTCATTAAGTTGATTTCGTGCAAGGTAATCTGTGCATGTGGTCAGAAACAAGCCAAGTATTCAGTCTGTGGGTCCTGGCCCAAACGAGCCTACTCTCTGATGTAAAATAATATCAAAAAACAGAATTGTGTGTTACAGACAGGAAGGTAACAGGGGTAGGAGAAGAAAGATCCTATTGTCAGCTCAGGGAGGTGTACGTTTCTCCAGTGGATTTGATGTGGTGTTTTAACTGTCCTCATTCCTACAGGCAGCATGGAAAGCAAACGTTGAGGGATAAGGTTGCTTGGCAGGTGGACTTGGCCTGTGTGCCCTGTGCAGAAGGGGCAGCATGGAAGGTGACACTGAGGCACCTGTGTGCCTTTGAGGGAGGAGGCAGGAGACACGGGCAGATTGGAACACACATGGCCAGGGTGATGGGAGCTCAAAATGTAGGCTTGCTGTGCAGGGGACTGAATTAGTGTCAGATGACATCATATGCAATTACTGATTATATTTAGAATATGTGGTAATATGTTCTGAGACCTTCCATATGTTAATTCTGCAAGCTTCGATGTATGTCTACAGGAAGCTTGTGAAGTCAAAGCAAGCCAAGGTAGGGAAAATATTTTCTCTGTATGAACTTTAAACATAGTTCTGCAAGAAGGTAACATGCCACAACCAAATTTATTTTTAGTTTAAAGTTAGTTGTCTTTAATGTATGCAAGATTTGTGTACTTGAGGATTAGGGCTTAGTTGATATTTTGAGACATGAAAGTATTTGCTCCATTGTTATCAACTGTGATTTTGGGGAAAAGCAGAGAAAAAATGTTTCTAATGCATCACATTATAAAATTAATTTTAAGGCTCAAAGACCTCTGTGGAATCTGCTAGCCAATATTAAAAATATTGCTTCTGAAATACCTTAAAAACTTTCTGTATGTGGATGAGCTAAAAAATCCCACAAACAAACCCCCTTCACACAACAAAAACCCCCAAACCAAGACCCAGAAAAGCTCTTGTAAATTTACATTTTATGTGTAAGGTCTCTTACTATCCTTCTGACCATCCTTACAGTGATCTCAGCAGCATAATACCAAATACTTGAAAATGTGACTGTTCATGCTGATAAGCAGCTTTGTGTATGTGAATAGCCTGGGCCCTTAAACTCAGGCAAAGGGAAGATTAAATTAATTAAAAGCACATTATTAGTCTAGGTTGAAGTGGGACTGGGGTAGACTACCTGCAGAACTTTCCTTCTACCTTTAAAAAATCCTAATCTATTTTACTGCCAGTAATGCATGAGTTTCAGCTAAACATCTGTGGGAAAAAGTAATTTTTATATTTTTTTTAGATAGAAAGTCTTTGTCTTTTACAGGAAATCTAGTGAAAAACTGACTTTTCTGAACAAGTTGAACAGTTTTGCCTGTGTACTTAACAATTTGACTTGAAAATACTGCAGGAAGAAACTGTTGGAAATTGTAGTTCAGCTGTCCTATGTTTCCAGTCTGTCTGGATAGATTTCATAATAAAAATTATAAAATTTTTGGATAATTAGATATAATCTGTTTTAGGAGCCCAGTTCAGACCTTGTGTAAAACAGTAAGTTCTCAAACTAGAACATGGTATCAATGAAGACTTCAGATTTGAGATGCAATAGATATTTTTCTGTAGAAAGTCTACTCTTCTTTCTCCTCCTACTCCTCCCTAGCATTTAATAGAAAGCCTAAATTGCAGCGTTTGAGTGGAAAATATTCGACTGACCTGCTTAAAGCTTTTTGTTTCAGAATAATGGTTCACTCAAAACTGCTTAAAACCAAAGCTGTGATTTAGCCCAGGTCGCATGGCAAGATGTCAGGGCTGAGAGGTGTCTTGGGGAAGAATTTCCCTTCTTCCTTGTCTTTTGACAAGTACCTCTTCTCCCCCAGGTAATTCCTCTGTTATATGTGGGACTGAGCTACTACTCTGCACACACAAGAAGTATAAATACCTCTTGGAATATTTAATTGAAGTTGTTTTTGTAGTAAAATCCAACGTGGGAGTGTCCCATCACCGGTGTTTGAAATGTGAACTTGCGCCTTAACATTTCACCTAATGCTGCCTTTTTCTCATCAAAGACTTCCAAATATATAACATTTATTTCACTGCCATGGTGATATGAAAGAACAGTGACGGCACTTGCTGTCATTGGACAAACTGGGACTGTTTGCTCTTCTGAGCTGGCTAATGAGGAAATGGAAGAAACCAATATCATCAATCTCACATTTTTGTGCTCCGGTATTTTTGTGAAAAGAGAATTTTTTTTTTTTTTCCTCCCCACGGGTAAGGTGGAGTAATAAACTTTTCCATAACTTTCCTAAACCAGATCACATAAGTGCTGTGGAATGGGCAGGCAGGAGCTGACTGACCCTCAAAGTCCTCTGTGGTGTGGCTGTAGCTGGTGTGAAGCAATGGAAATGACTGAATGCTAACATTAAGGGGGGTGAGGAACCAAAGGGAGAAATTTGTGCTGGTGGTAGGGAAGGTGAAATGGGCATTATAGGGACAAGGTAAATAGTGCACAGCAAAAGTCTTGACTGGAATAGAGGTGAAGGATGTTTGATTTTCTGTTAAGGCAGGTGGTTTTGCACCAGGTGTCAGTAATAAAATTTTCTGCAAAAGAAAAATGAAAAATCACCTGGGAGAATGCTGGAATAACCTCGGTTGGACACCCTCATTTGGGCTGACTTTAAAAGGGAGCAGAGGTATCTTTCTGCTGTTAGAAGGAGAGCAACAACTGGGAATTGTACTATTATGTGAAACTTCCCACATTAGAGACATAACGTTGCAGAGTCCAACAAAACCCAATGCAGCTGACAGTATTTTAGGTTTGATTTTGGTAAGCACTGAAGGCCTAGAAAATAACTTTGGCAAATAACTTTGAAAAATATGATTGAGCATAAATACAAGAGTTGTCATAAAATGCATTTGCCTCCATTTTATTACTGCATTGTTGTAGTGGCTGGATAGAATATTTTCTTTTCAGACATCACTGCACATTTCTTCCTTGCCTGTTTTTGTCAGAGTTCTTCAAAAGCTGCTCAGCATGAACTCCAAACTACTTCCCACGGGGTGCAGTGTTATCTCTTGTTCTGATTTACAACTACCCAGGGAAGTTCATCTGCAGCATTGCTGTGTTCAGGTTAACTGTCTATATGAAAATAATGCGCTTAAAGTTCTAGAGCTTCCTGTCCTTTTAATGGTGCTGCAGCTTTGGTGTTTCGAGATGCTGGAAGCCGATTCTTTGCCTTGGAAGGTCAGTCTCTTGTTTCGTAAGAGACAGATTGGGAAAGGCTTCATGCCTTTTTCTTTTTTAAATCTCGTATTTGGCTTCTTATAAAAAAGAGAGATGCTTATGGGAGTGGTGATTTATAGTTTTGTCAGTATGAACAAATAGAAAAGCCAAGACATGACATCTTGACATAGATCTTCTTTACATGTAGAAACCCCCAAAAATGCTTAAAAATGGAAGTCTGTCTCCTACTGTAGGCCTACCTATAGGTGGGAATAGAAGAATAATGAGAAAAGAGAACTGCTATGTATGTGAGAAGTCAGCTGAATAGCATCCTTTCCTAGTGTTATGCTAATAGAATTACAGCCTGCCACTGCAACTGCCTTTAATCATTTGCTTGTCCAGATCAAGACACCTTGCCTCTTTGAATACTTCATAAAATGCAATATATGATATATATAATTTAGAATAATATATATAAATATATGTAAAAATAACATCTAACTATATAATTTCTGTATAATATATATGTCATGTTGGATAACGAGCTGAAACAGACTCTTTAAAGAAATCCCTTTTGCTGTTACAGAAAGGAACAGGATTCCCATGATGTGTATGTACAGTGCAGAGGGAACTCAATACCCAGTTAGTAGTTCACTGCATGGCATTTAAAATCAGTATAATGATACCAAAATTAGCAATGGCTTATAACAGCAACCTTTTCTTTGCTTCAGGAAGATTTTAAATACTCATGGCCAGGATCTTACCGAGAGGAAGCTCTTCAGAGGATGAGGGTCTTCCTTTGTTGCTGTTGACTGGACAGTGAATTTCCCCAAAGGAGAAGGAGCAGAATTTGGTGGCAGCCAGAGAAAGCCACACAACCTCATTGCAATGCTCACCTGGGAACAGACTCACCTAAGAGGAGAAGAGAATCAAATCATGCAATCTTTGACCATCTGTCCATTATCTGCAGCTGGAACTAGATATTGTCCAGAGGAGAAATGATGGTCAGTGAGTGAGTTCAGTTCAATTCCCTTCCCCCTTGTAGTGCTCAGGGATAGACCATTGAGTGCTTTCTGCTTACCAGGGTAACTACCTTGACTTATAAAGTCAAATAATCTGACTGACTTGTTAGGCACTGAAAATGCAGGGTTTGGTCTCTGCTTAGGCTCCCAAATGTAAATAATAGCACAGAGGTGCCCTGAGGATTGGAAGAGGAGCTTGGCTTGGATTCAAGGACAATCAAAACAAGAGAAGAGGCAGAAAAAAATCAGTGGCCTCTCTAATAAAGGTCGAAAAGCATCTATGGCAAAGGTAACAGGAAGGGCCCTCAGAGCCCCTACAGTTGTGTTCTATCTTTGGACTGAAGGGGAAAACTGCAAGCACTGAACGGCATCCTTGTGGTACTGCACTCAAATTTAAGGACTTTTCCTGGAAACAGCCTACGTGCAACTCCAGCCAGGTAATAAAAATCCCTCCTCAGACATTCATCCTAAGCACTGACGTAGCTCTGATGCATAAAGATGCTGAATTAGTTGGACAATGCTGTAATCTTCTTCATTTCCCAATGCACAGGAATTAAAGAACTGAATAGTGTTCAAACACTTTGAATGCCCCTAAGACCTGTTTGGATGGTTCTGGCTGGAGGAACTGTTGTCCTACCATTCTTGTGTGACCAGAGCTCTTGGTCTGTGTACCTCTAATTGGTGCATCTAAGGCACACCAAGCAAATAACATTGCCCCGTGGCAATGCCTGGTGCCATTTCAGGTTTGAAACTCTTGTTATTTCAGATTTTAGAAAACTTGAAACTCTCCACTTTGGTCTGGCTTTGTATTGGTTTATCTTCATGTTCAGTTTCAAAAAGAGGTTTGGCTAAATGAGACACTGCATAGCTGTGTGCATAGTCACAGATGTGCACAGTTGGGCACTATCTGAGGCTTTCCCAATTGTGCTTTCATTCCTTTCTCCAGTTCATACATCCAAATGGTTCCTGAGAGAAGTCGAGCACCAAACATAAGTGAAAATATTTTGCCCTTTCAAGTTTGAATCTCTAAATGTTACTGTTCCCCTTGAGGTCAGTGCAAGATTTTTATTTCCCTGTTCTAAGCAGGGTAGAAAATTGCCAGTATTTTTTTTTCCTCGTCTTCACAGGATTTATCCATGTGCAATCACTGCTGATTGGATTCTCCCTTTTCAGGCACCCAGCTGTGCTGCCTGAATGCTCACCCCAGCCTGCCTGCCAATTTTAAATGCTTTACAGGGTCATGTTTTTATTCAAGCCAATCTGAATTGCACATCACATCAAATGTTCCACTTCAAAAAAAACCCCCACAAAAAACCTGCCCAAACTAGCTACCAAAAACCAAACCCACCCTATCCCCCAAACCCCAACCTCACGTCTTATATTTGTGGGATATCCCACTGTAGAATGACATTTGTCATGACAAGAGCTGCATCTGAACAGAAGCAAAGTTGGGCCTCTCCTGAGAATTTCAGTGGTTGGGTTGCCCTGTTCCTCCTTGAATATCTCACCTTTTCTACCATGGCAGAACTTTTTCCTCAGTCATCACCTTTGGAAGCTTAAGATGCTTTGTGGCAACAAATCTCTTCCAACCACCTTCTGCAGGAAATGGAAAAAAAATGTCTTGTCATATAATGAATGAAGTTGCATAATTGTTTGCCCATGTTGAAATCTCCATTATTTTGTTCAGAAGGTCTTTTCTGAATGGACTTTTTTCTTCACTGATTTGAAAGCTGAGGTACTTTTGTGAGCCAACCCATTATGAACTCGGGAGAATGAAAGCTGATTTTGTGGCTCGAGGGGAGTACTTTGTGAAACTTAAAGTATTCATGAGCTTTTTGACTACAAACCAGAGAAACTGCAGTAGTTTTAGTTTTGATTGCTGTGGCTCGAATTACTGTCAGAGACATCTCTCTCCAGGATGATTGTCATCAAAGTATTTCTCCCCTTAATATGCTTGAATGATACCATGATATGTTCTGGTTAGGCTGCTGAGGCTGCAAGATAACAAATGTGTGTTTACATAAGTTGTCACTGTTCTTTCTCTTCTCTCTATTTTTTTTTTTTTTTTGTCAAAAACTGTGTGTCATTTTTGTCAAAATCAACTCTTCTCCAATGTTGTTGTCATAACAGCCTCCGTTAAGAAGGCTTTAGAGAGTTCATCAAAAACTAAAGATAATCTTTGAATAATAACATATGTAAACTTTAATTCACAGACCTACTGGAAATAGTGGAAAACTGAGAAAAAGTTGTCATGGAAACCACTAACACCAAGATATGGGTGAAAAATGAAGCTTTCATTCAGAGACCACAATTATTTGCAAAAGAATCTGTGAGCTTCTGAAACACTTTTTTTCCTGCTCAGTTCTGCTGGTAAGACTGCTTTTAATTTTCATAAATGTATGTGTGGATTCACATGTGTACAGAGATGAGGAACACTGTGCTTTGTGCTAGATGAATTAAAAAAGAGTTCTGGAAGATGAAATTGCTGAGGATCAAAGAGACAGACTAAGAGGAGGATTTTGTTGGCCTCTCATGTTTGATTAAAGGTTTTCCATTTTTGATAAAATGTGTTTATGTTTTATTGACTGAGCACAAAAGAGAAAAACATCTGTCTGAAATAAATGTATGGGCATGATGTGGAATAAAAAGAGAGTATCTGACAAGCCTGGCTGATCAGAAAATGAAATGGCAACTGAAATCAAGAAAAGGAAAGGAAGTCTGTATTTATAGTCTGTATTTTAGATATTCTTCTGTTGAGTTTGCCTTGCTAAAAGTTATTCAACATTCCTACCAAATGTGTAGTTTGTATTTAAATATGGATTTATACAGCAATTGTTTTTAATTCAGATGTTTAAATTGTTTAAAGATTGCATTGGACAATGATAGGTCTGTCTAATTTAGGTAGATCTAAAATTAAAATGTCGCCTCTGTCTTTACAGAGCTCTTTCATCTCAAATATTTCAGTGTTACAAAATTCTTTGGAATGTACTGAACTGACAATTCTGCACAGAAGACTCAGGCTATGTTCTCAAAGGCCTATGACATACACGTTGAGAGATCTGAAGTACAGAGTGACTTCAAACAGGGAAAGACAAGTCAGATCTTGAATTTTTTTTCTGTGTTATTCAGCTTCATAAGAAAAATACATTTACAGAAAAGGTTTGAGATGGTTCTTCAAGACTAGTAGAACTTAGAACAAGGTTCTAAGCTGGAACAGATAGAACAAGACACGTTATTCAAGGAATGAACAAATCTCCAGTACAGCAAAATGGCATATGCATAAGGAGGATTACCTCAGTTTTTGTAATAATCTCATAAAAATCAGGCGTGGCATTTCTTGGTTTGTTCCTGAAACATGTATAAGCAATCTGTATTCCTCTGTGCCTGCCATGCAACACTTCTTTCCAAAATTCAGCTCCATTCAATAACAGATTTTGTGTCAGTTTTGCAGGAAACACTTTTCAGGTTGTGGTCTTTTTAGACCTGGATGTTCTTAGGTCTGTGATGTGCTCGTGTGCATGGAGTGGTGGTTGTTGTCAGTATTACTGTGATGACTGGGCACTCAATTATCCTTTTCCCCACAATGTTGAGAAGGCTTAAAAACATACAAGAGGTAAATAAGTAAGACTTAAGGTCAAGTTTCAGCTGAAAGAGCTGAAATACTTGGAGAAAAATGAATCTTCTAAAACTGTAATCCTTGTTGTAGCTCAACAACTGGGTAGTCAGCTAAACATTAAATTTTCTTTCTAGAGGCACTGCAGGCATATTCTTGCTATTACAGATGGAGGGCTTGAAGTTCACAGAGTTGAGTGGATTGCTGCTTTTGGATTCTGACACAAAGCTGGGGAGACAGGCTTATACTTCAATATCAGGCTACTCTGGCAAGCTCTCATCAGTGTTCTGACACTGATCTGTTCTGACTTGGAGACCTAACAGCTTCATGGTATGGTTTTCATGGAGTTGCTCAACTATTGCTGTCTTCCTTCAGTCACAGGCATTGATGACTTCTCTCCCTATTTTATTTGTTTGTTTATTTCTTACTGTAAGCCTAGGTTCCTATTTCTAATCCAAACAAACACATTTTTGGAGACTTGCATCACCTGCTGCTGTGGTATTTAAAATACAGATGTAAATAAGCTCCCAGCTCTTCTCTCTGGGGATAAGTGCTTTGGATGTTTGAGGGGTATTATTTCTGGTTTGGTTTGCTGCCCTCTGTCTAATGCAGAGTTTTTAAATGATGCTGTGCTTCTTTGATCACTAATACTTAGCCTTTCCAATGGGGGATTATTTACTGTTGCACACTTGATTTTGACTAGGAATAGTGAGGCAATAAACTTACATCTTAATGAACCAGAATTCATTGCAGAGTTTAAGCTGAGACTCTGCTTTGGTGTCAGTGCTGTATGACTCACTAAAAATCCCAATACAATAGTAAAAAATCTTAATTGGCAAAATGATCACTCTTGTTTTAGCACTACAGGCCCTAGAGACAGAGCTAGTGAATAAAGATGTCAGACCCCTAAATACCTGGTGAGAGCTGCTGTTGACTCATGCTAGCAATTATATAGAAAAAGTAGGGTTTCTTCTGCATTTTCAGTTTGGCAATGAAACTTCATGTTGAATAAGAATGACATAACTGGGCCAGATCCATCTAGTCCTGCCTGTTGTCTCTGACAGTGACAGTAGTGGCACTGTAGAAGACAGTAGTGACAGTAGAAGATGGGAAAAAAGAACAAGGCAGTGTTATAGTTCCTGAGCCAAAGGTAGTATCTGAGTTTAAAAGCAAGGTATCTGGCAGGTTGGGTAGCATCTCTTTATTCCTCCTGCCTCATCTGTCACCAGTGTGTGTTTATTGCTGTCTGCAAAGTGCTGCACTGACATTACTGCGAGCAGGACCAAGGGCTGCAATGTCTCAGTACTGATGTCCTTCACCTGAAGAGAAGGCCAAACCCTAAGCCAGAGAAGTCAAATAAAATGGCTTGTTTTTTCTGTAGCTTGAATTGATGCTTTATCTTGAAATGTTAAGGGGCTGCGTTATGCCTGTGGTAGAAATCATTCTTACAAAAGCTTAGTTGACTACTCTGCCTCGTTCTGTTGATACTGGGATAAAACAAGTAAAGGTTTAATAAGGATTTCAAGCAGCTAGCCCACACTATTCATTTTACATGAATGGTTATATACTCATGTCTGTTTAGCTATTCATTACCTTGCCCTTCAGAGCAATTGCTAACTAAAGACTAATTCATTCCTATTTTTATTAAAGCAAGTGTGCTTGGTGCTGTTATGATGAGCAACAGACTAAATCCATTGTGGAAGAGAATTACAGCTGGAGCCAGAAGGGGTTTAGGAGATCAACATAACAGTTTTTGGTGGAAGAGAATGGTAGTTTAATAAAACATGAAGCGGGATTAATGGTGTAGATAACCTTAAAATACTGACTAGCAAAGAGCGTAGTTGCAATTATACATACATATATAGTAGTAACTGGCTGATGGTGAGTGCCTGTGTTTCAAAAAGACAGTGAAAATGGTATAAAAGGCCCTATAGACTGATTTTTTGTGTTCACATAGTTTAATTTGAATGTTAGCTAAGCAGAGAAGCAAAAAAAAAAACTAAGTTATTTCTCCCATTTTGTGGAAACTTAAACTGGTTCTGGAAAATGAAATTCATGATAGCAAGTTTCACAGAGTTTAACTATGGTGCTGTAAATGCTGGAGCAGGCTCAACAATCTCTTGGGTTGGTTTTCCATTCTCAAGCAAACTGACTCTCTGTTCCAGGACCCCCACCATGCTCCAGGGGTATCCATGTGGCAGGACATGTTTTTCTGCTGGGAGCAGCCCTTAACCTGCTCAGCATGCAAAGTGCTGCACGAAGCTCCCACAAACGGCAGATGATTTCTTTGGTGTCAGGTTTTTGGAGACTTTTAGCCATGGGCTTTGCTGGGGAATGAAGTCTTCCTCCAGCAGATTCTTCCAGACCTCTGAGGGCAATAAACTATATTTTTTCCCCAAGACCTCACTCGTTAATTTTATAGATGCTCATTTTTTGAAAATAAACTCCAGCAAGCATTTCCCATGTGTCTTGGTTCAACTGAGATGTGTAATAGGTCTTTGCCATAGCCTTTTGTACTAATCTTTTCATTTAATTCACAGCAACAGTGAACAAAAATTGATAAGACAGTGCTGAGATTTGCTCACAACACCCAGTGTCAACAATATGGCATTATGGGAATGGTTTGTGACCGAATTGTCATTCATCTTTTGTTATTGTTATTGTTGAGTTTTAGGCTGTGTACACTGAAATGTCACTTCAATGAGGGTTTGTTTTGTTTTCGTTTTTTTTAATATTTAATGCATTTTTAATAATATTGTGACATAATTTTGAAGATGTTGGTTTAATTCTGCTAGAAATTGATCTGGTTTTATTACACTTTCCAGCACCAGTAGTACCTGGACTTATGCTAACAGATATTTCATAATAGCTGTGCTTTGTTTCATTTGTTGTGCACATGTCAGGTAATCATATGCCCACAGGTATTTAGGCTTTGTTCCCCCAAGCACAGGTTTTTGGGGCTACATTTGCAGTGCAAGAGTAGAAGTCTTGCCAAAGGAACTTGCCAAAGAGGTCTGGAAAAATGGAGTGGCTTCATCCTTGATCCTTTCTTTTGGGATGTACTTCTGATGTGAGGCAGTTGCTGTGTGGAATGGAGTGGCGATTGCTGTGTGACATACGTACAAAACCAGTATGGCTTCTTTTAATAACGCTCACTTATCTTAACATCAGAGCATTTCAGTATTAAATCCTCATTCTGGGCAATGAGTGCGGGTTCCAAGTGAATAACTTCAGTGTGGGCTGAACAGGAGCAGGGTGCTGTGTGCCCCCATGGCTTCTGCACTGTGCCAGCCCCTGAGTGTGCTACAGGCTGTAAGGAGGGATGCAGCAAATGTCTGTTACGTGTTGTTTAGTCTCTCAACTTTTGCCCTGGAGGATGAGTGTGCATGCTGTTGTTTGTACCATTTCCTGGGGGTTCTGCTTCAAATCAACCCACAACTGTATTCTTGTTGTAGAAAGAGAAAAGGGAAAGGTTAAAGAAGTGTGGTCTATATACAGGTTGGGATGTGGTAAGACTTGCCTTTAGCTTCTGTGAGAAATTTTTGACTGTCCTTTGGGAAAACTCCATCTCCAGCACAGTGAACTTCACCTCTACATAAACAAAGTTGTGTTGTGTGTCATCACTGCTGACAATGTGATTTTCATCCTGCAGCTCTGGGAGAGCTTGTAAACATATACCTGCAGTACCTGAAGGATATTTTGTAACGAGCAGATGAGAACAGTGACGCAGCATTAGGCTTTTTTTTTTTTCCATGTGGAAAGCTGTGATGGGAGAGCAGAGTAAGTTAGAGCTGCTTCTGATAGTTTGAATTGCACAGGAGAGGTGTTTCAGCATCTTTATTTAGCCAGAGTTTATTAGAAGCTCTTGGCTTTCTGTCCATGTGTGCTCTGCTGTTGTAGTAGGGGTGTGTCAGTTAAGACTGTGGCATCTTCCACAGAAACAGGATAAATCCTTTAGTTGATTTGAGATGGTAAGAACCTACCAAAAAGACATTGCTTCCAGTTTCTCTGTGCAGTTGAAAGCAGGACAATAGCATTCAATAGGGAATTAGACAGGAAACAACTTCCCATTTCTAGAAATTCCTTTGTCCTTTTTTTGCCCCCATAAAAAGTTCTGTAGAACTTGATAAAGAAAGTGGAGGTTAATGAGCTGCTGCAGCAGCATACCAAAGTACTTGTTTAAGTTTCAGCAGATAGACAGTCCTTTGGAAATCTGAAGATTAAACCCTGGCACCAGTGGAGTGAGTGGCAGACTCCCATTGACTTCAGTGAACCAGGATTCAACCTAATTTCCTAATTAAATGATCCTGTTCTTCAGAAAAAGCATTAGAAAGATAAATGTTCGGTAATTGCTTTGACTATTTTCAGTGAAATCTGTTTGCTTAGGATAACGTTTTTCCATGACAGTGACATAACTACTTCTGTGATTTCAAACTGTGCAAGAGATGAATATGAAGGTGAGGTAGTATGTTTGGGGATTATTCTCTCAAGGTAATGATGTTGGACTCCCTTGTTGTGGTGAATCAGTTTCCTTCATTTGCTCACTGTCCTGTTTCAGACTGTTGAAATCAAAGACAGCAAAAGATGTTTAGAATACTTCTGCAAACACCAGCTCTTAAAATAACATTGTAGTTTTTTACATTCAGACATGAATATAATTATTTAGAAGATAAAAACCTGTGCGAGGATGATCTTTCTCTTGTGAACAATTTCACCATTATTCCTTTTGATCTAATTGGCCTAAAGCAAAATTCTTCTATATTTTCCATTACAGAGGAAGAAAAGGGACTTTTTTTTGCTGCTTCAAGGAGAAAAAAAAAAGTGATTTGACTACCTCTATTCAAATAAATTGTTCTATTTACTACTTTTGCACTGGAGAATTATTTTGCATCTTTAGAATTAGTCCTAAAGATTTGAGCAGGTTTTCTGAATGAGGTGAATTGTGTGTTTTAAATAGAACAATAAAATCAAAACCAAAAGTTGCCTGAACAAGTCCCACTGCCACAAAAGAAAGAAGATCACATTGTTACTGAAAATGTGGGTCACAGCAGGATATGCTTCATATGTTTAATTGAATCTTTTTATGAATGGCACACTTCCGTGCATTTCTTATGAAAGGAAACACAATGTTTTCACTTATTGGGAGGTAGGAGCAAGACTTGTATTAAAGAGATTATAGGGTATGATTTATTCACCACCGGCTGCCAGTGCTTCTGACCTGTGAGATGATACCTTATGAGAGGGCTTTCTAAGGGCAGGGGAGTTGGGATTTTATCTGATGCCCTGGGGGAATATGTTGTTCAAGGACATGCTCTCCTGCTCCATAGAGATCTCGACTCAAAGACCAGCTGGAGGGTGGAAGTGCCATTGGAACACTAAATCTGGTAATGCAGCATTTGAAGGAAGGTTGTTCCTCCTTTTCCATGTCCACGTTGAGCAAGGGAGTACAGCACAGAGACACTGAGTTACCAACAGCAGCTCAGGTGAGTATTCCATCCAGCATTCCATTTCCAAGCAGAGAGTTCAGCTGTAAGCCAGCCCTGTTTCTGGTTCCCCTGTTAGCTCACACAGAGAGCCACTTTGAGTGTCTCTGCCCTGCATTGTGTTGTCTTTCCATCTTGGACTAAGTCTGTCAGGGAGCCAGACAAAAGCCTTTCTTTATGTCAAAATATCCTCAGCAATGAAACTGTGACATAGGCAGAGGTTGCTAGGAGGTTAGCTGCAAAAAAAAAAAAAATAAATAAAAAAAAATTTTTCTCTGCCTAGGAAAAATTATCCAGGGTTACAGTTCCCTTGGACTCTGAGAGAAGACAAGACTCTAGCAAGACTTGATGCTTCTAGGAAGAAAAGATGCAAAAGCAGTTTGCTGATCCTCTTTATTACTACATCAATCCACAGGGATGAGGTAGGAAGATGATGTTGGATCCTGTCTGTACTGATACAGAATTGCGTGGGGATGTTTTCATTTGATTTAGATGTATTCCCTCTGATGGTAAGATAACTTCCTGAAAGGAAATAACATCTGATTTGGACAGATGTCTGTCATTGTAATTATAAGCTTTCAGGTGGTTAATGACAGCAGAAATGGTCAGAATCAAAATATTTAGGCTACTTCCCAAGTGTGTTCTAAATCAGATTGAGCCCTTGCACAGAAACGTGAAATAAATAAGCACATCCTCCCTGGGGCCTCTTGCACATACAGATAGAAAACAATTTTTGTCAGGGGAAGGTAAACTGCATTTGGTAAAGCCAGAAAATGAATCCATACAAAAAGAAAGAATAAAATTCTCCTCTGTATCGTTAGCATGAATCCACTTCACTATTTCCTTTCCAATAACATCCAGAATTGGGCCACAGTTTCAGTCCTCACTTGAAGCAATAACAATAATAACCACAGAAAGGTTTTAGAAAGGCTTTTTGTTTGGTCCTCCTTAGAAGGACTAGAATCATCTCAGCCAAAGATTTAGGGGTTTGATTTTAAGATCTCAGCTCTGCTGCTTTCTTATTTTCTCTCTCTCAACAAGGTCCTCAGCTGGTGCAATTTCTTATCATGGAATAATCTGTTCTATGTCTTGCAGGGAAAATATAATCTTTGTTGTCTCTGTTAGCCAAGTCATCAGCAGGGAGAGAGAAGAATATTTGAGCCTCTTGAACAGATTCTTTGCTTGGATTTCTTGCTTGCTTGGGAGTGTTTTCTTCTCCCCAAACACCATTCAAAGCAAGCACTTTTCCAAGCCCTGCTCATTACCCAGGACTCCCTTTCAATACCAGATTGATATTAGTCAATGTTTATGCAACTTTCCAAATGTTACAGGAGAAGGAAAATTCTTTGCCAGCCATAAATCTGGGATGTGGGCATATCTGATGGTAATAGCTCATCACATGAGCTAATTAGTAGGTGATTACTTTAACATGAAAGGAAAACATAGTATAAAAACTTTATTGTATTCCACTTGTCCTCCTCATACAATAACCCTGAGTAGTTACTTCCATATATTTTTTCCTTTTTGTTTTGATTTTAGCATCCTAGGGCTGTTAAGTCTGCTTTACTGCTTTTCCATATCTTATTTCAAAATGTGACCTTACACAGGATTCAGTTCATCAGTTAACAATTAACAAACAGGCTTCTTTCCAATCATAAATAGTTAAGTTCTTTAAATGATGTTTATTCTGATCTCTCTTAAAGCAGAATAATTTATGCAAACTCCTCTAACCTTGAAATGGAATTCAGACTGTCTGCAATTACCTGCAAAGTTCAAATCAACACAGAAGCCTTTGTCACTTCACAAGCATCTTTTTTCTTTAAGTTCAGTGTCACTCCTCAGCCTCACCTACAGAAGGCAGAATGGTTTTGGCTTTTTGTGTCCTGTTTTCATGTCACATCTTCTTAAAAGGATGAACGGCACTGGCCCTGCTCCAGTGTGGGCTGAGCGACAGGTCACTGGCAGCAATTGGCAGCTGCCAAGTTATGAGTGGGCAAATTTTCTGTGTCCTGCACCCCATGTTCCCACTTTGCAGCTCTCTTATAGCCATGGTTGAAAGATGGATTGCAACAGGTAAGAAATCTCCCCAGTTAGTGGAGCTTCCACAGGAAAAGGTGTTTCCTGTGTACCCATCCACTCAAAATTTGCCATCTCCGCGTCTGTGACAGAGCAAGGGACTCTTGGTTTTTTTCCTGCTAGAGTAGAGCAATCATGGAATTTTCTGTTTGATAAAGGTTTGGAGGTTTTGAAACTGCACTTGTGTGCAGCTAATGTTACCTGTCTTTTTTTGAAGTGTCCATCCTGCAGCCACCCCCGATCTTCGGGGAAAAAAAAGGCGAAGGAGTAGCCATGTGGAAAGGCTCCTGTCTGGATGATTCCCCAGCCCACAGCAATCTGCCATGAAGCTGGCAGGGCCTAGGCTGGTCCACAGTGAAGCTTGGGATCCCAGATCACTTTGAGAGGCAGCACCAGTGAAGCCAGCCTGTGGAAAAGCTGGAGGTAGGTCTGTGCTTGCTTACAGGCTTTCAGCTCCCTGTCACACAGTGAGGAAGACTTCGGGGATTAAGGGTAAGGACGAAGTCAGCTTTAAAGCTGATCCTCTCTCTGAACCAAGTCATTCCAGTGGAACATTTCAGTGAGAGTCATTTCCCAGTGGAAAAATGTAGTGCTGGAACATCATCCGACCAGCTCTTGTTCCTGTTTTATTCAGGACTTGAGCACTCTGGTCCTAATTCTTCAGTTCCTTAAATTTCATCCAGGCATTTACACCTGTCGGATGTGGGTTTAACAGGCTTTGCTGTTCTGCTTTTATGCCTTTCTTTGTACTTTTCCCAATATAAATAATACTAGAACAGTAAAAGCAACTGAATAAATGGCTGGAAGAAATGAAATGCAATAGGAAACCAAGGTGTGTTTTGTTTTCAGAAAAGCAAGATCTATTCAAAGCCATTGCCTATCTGGTTTTTAGGTACTATTTACTCAAAAAGGGAATAAAGTATATTGGAAAAATTTTTGAAAATCGGTCCCTCAAAGGAAAATCCAGGGTTGTACCTGCTGGCAGATGGTTTGGTTTGCAGATACCTGTGGTTTGTGCCATGTGCCAAAAGTTGTGCTGAGTTAGTTCAAAAGCTTGGTATGTCAAGAGGGAACAGCAGGACTGCCTGAGTTCTGCAGTCAGCTGGACTCAGCTCATGAGACTAATGCAAGAGAGGAGTTATCCTCCTATCTCTGTCCTTAGGTGCTCTGAAATTTAAAAAAGGTTTTATGGCATCTTGGGAAGCCTGTGATCTGATTCTCCACAGTGTAAAAATCAAGCAGTAAAGTTAGAATTATGAGAAATTTCTCAGCTGCTCCTTTTGGCTCTTGAGGATATGTGGCCTGACCATTTCCATAGCTGGTTACTGATGGAATTCCAGGGCTGGTCCTGGCAGTTTGGGCATTTGGCATGCTCTTGAAACAAGCTTATTTGTGATAGGGAATTGACTGGGCACTCATCTCTCCCTCAGGTTCTCGAACACTCTCAGTGCAGCTGAAGGGACATAATTAGCATTTTAAATAAATTCAATGAAATTATTTTGGTGAAGATGGCCCTGTGGAAGGGTTTCAGTGTATATTTTATGCACTCATGATAGCTTGCCTCACCTGAAAGACTGAGGTCTGCAGTAGCTGAGGCTTCTGGTGGAGTTCAGTGACCTCTTCAAACAGAAGTGGGTTATGTCAAGTCAACTTGGAAATAATAAAATTTGAATAACCAGTGGCAAGAGATTGCCCGGCTCAGATAAACTTTCTGTAAGTCCATGTGTTTTTAGCTTTCATAGTAAGGTAATGCTGAGATAAAACTGTAACAAGGTGATCTAGCTCCAAGATCACAGAGTTGAATTTGGAGAAGCTGATGTATAGGTGCATTCCTTTAACAGAGAACAGTGTGGGTCTGAGTCAATGGTGTGTGTTTGGGGTCTTGGTGTGTATCCTAAAGGTCAGACACCTGCAGAAGGGAGGGACTTTATGACATATACACCACCTTCTTCTTAACACTCAAGCAAGTCAACTAGCCAGTTGAAAGTTTGGTGTCTGAACACACCAGTTGGTCATAAGATGAATGGCTGTTTAAGAGAAAATGGCTGTTTATGCCTAATTAGAATCCTGCCAGCTGTGTCTGCATGGCTTTGGTCTAGTGAGGCCTAAGAACATCTGGTCCTCATAAAGACTATGAGCACAGATAGGGATTTTGGTCGATGGGAGGAATGCGTCACTCATGTGACTGCGAGGCAGATGGCAAGAAGTGTGATGGTAGAAAAATTCCTCTGGGAGTCCCTGGTTAAGGGAAGCATGTCAGAGTCAATCTCTAAACACTGCAGGCCATGTTAGCTGGAGGAACTTTCTGCCCACTAAATTGTTTCCTGAGGCAAACTGTATCTGAATAAAATAGATTTTTGGTGTAGCATGTTTTCTTCCTGCCTTGATGAAACAGCTGGCCTGTATATCCACAGAAACACACCATGGCTCTCATATTATTTTCTGCAAGGGATAATCAGTAGTGAAACACTGGAACATGGAATCCTTAGCCTTTTCTCCAGCTTGTTCAAGAAAGTGGTTGTGATTAAAATAATGAATGAATGAAGGAAAAGAACTTAGCCTCCCATTGTTAAAATGTTCTGTATTTCACTAAACTCATTAACGCATTAATCTTCCAATCCTGTTACTGCTAGATTGCAAATAGCAGGACTTTCACCAGCTGTAGGCAGTCCTGGATCCCTGGAGCTTTGATAAGCAGAGAGAAAAGTCTAAAAGTTCAGCATATGAGGAAAGAAGCCCAGATTCCTTTTCTGGTGAATAATAGCAGTGAAGTGGTATTGTTCCTGTGTTTGCACTAGCTCGTGGAAGTCACACAGTATTCCCCTTGTGCGGCATCGTTTTGCCTGTACGTCCTCTTGACCTGACTATTGCAGCTCTCTGGCCCAAATCCCAGCTCTCCAGCAGGAGCAGAATGCTGCAGTCTGCCCTCTTATAGATGTGTCAGGAAACATGAGTGTCAGCCTCGTTTTCTAACAATTATGTTGACTCCCATCTGCTTTAGGATCCTGCTCAAAGCGCCCTGCTCTATTTAAAACTCTGTTTGACAATCTGGATATTAGCACCAAGCACAGGACAGCACAAGACTTCTCTTGAAAACAAAATACAAAGAAAGGAAATAATTTTGTTGAAACATGTTAGTGGATATTAAAAGCTGGACTTTGTTTCAGTCACTGTGTTCTCCATGCATCTGACAAAAACAGTGTCTGGCTTATCTGTTACAGAAAACTCCTGTGATCAAAACTCATTTCAGCTGCTGGAAACCATTGTAATTTTCTTATTGCTCATTATTTACAGCAGGAGAATGAAACCTAATTAATTTTTTTTAGGTACTTTCTGTGATTGCTTGGCTTTCTCAAGGGAAAACTGAGGTCAAGAATCAGAATTCTTGGAAGGATTTGCTTTTTCGAGATGGTTTCCAAAGGTTTTCGTTGCACCTGGAATTTGTCAGCCATATCCCCTTGGGCTGTGCAGAGAGAGCACTATGCATGAACTTTTGGAGCTAGTGAAAGAGGATGCTCCAGGATTAGAGTCTTAAGCAGTCACACACACTTTTCTTCCTGTTCCATTTCCCCTCCAGTCCCAGCACTCCCAAGTCCAACCTGCTTTTTTTGTGGCAGAGATGATACTTTGGGGGTAGGCAATGACAAGATTGTGTAGTTAAACTGTGAGTATTTTTTGAGATAAAAATCACAACCTTGACCTAATCAGGTGAGATTAAAATACTGCAGCTCAACTAAACTTAAAAACATTTATGGTTTTCTCTTTTTGGTCCAAAGACCCTCTTATCTAAAACAGATGAGAGCTTTTCTTTGTCTTTGGAATTCATTATTCTTAAATTTTATGCTTATAAACAAACTATCAGCACTTAATGAAATGAAATACTTTTTAATAACGGCATCTATACTTTACAGTAGTAAGAAATAAAACTTCACAATAATTGTATTTAATGAACAGATAATCAGCACCTCTTCTAACATATATAAATGAGTTTAAGGAAGTGGGGTTTTTGGTTATAGTATTTGGGTTTCCTTTATTTTTTTTTCTTACAATGAGATTTGGGCATTTAAATCTTAGACTGGTTGGAGAACAGAAGTCTTACTCCGTTTTTGGCCTAGAATTCAAATAGGGGGGGAAAACTGTCAGCCTGGAGCTGGATAAAACATTTCCCAGATTTTATAGGGAGTTTGAACTTGGGATTCTGAACTCATTCATTCCAAGGAAAGAAGCCAGACAAGAAGCTATATGTATTGAAATATTTTATATGTATTAAAGTATCTGTATGGCTCTCATCGTGAGTTTTTGAGTGAATAGTTTTGGATCTGGATTTCAGCAGCGGTCGAGAGCCTGGATCAAGGCTTTAATTTAGGGCCATCTCGCATTTTAAATGGCTTCTGTGGGTTTATGACCTTACTTGCATTGATTTTTTTTGTGTTTGAAACTTGATGCATTTCAGACACTTCAATGATTTAAATTGGCAAAGCATAGCAGAGTTGTTTGCAGGTAACTCATGAATATCATGAGAAGCTGACACCTGTGATTGTCAACCTTGACCTCCAGCCATCTTTGCTTTAATTAAAATCTTTGTGAAGAGCTTTGTCTAGTCAAAGATCTCTGAGGAAAGGCAAAAACATAAGTATCATTAGTAGTAAGTGCACCATAAAAGCTTAAAAATAGAAGTTAATTTCTAGTGATAGAAAAAAGAAGAAACGTGTGTATGTATATATATATATATATATATGTATATATATATATATGCACCAGCTCAAGCTTCAGGATAAATTGCCTAGGGATATGGGAAAATCTGAAAAGGCAAGAAGTTCTATGTTGCTTCCTGACATTTGAGCAAACAGGTTTTTGCAGCTGTGTGTAATTACAAGAAGTTAGAGAACTGTTTATTTAACAATGATATATTTATACATTTACTAGGAAATACAGCATTAGTCAGGCATTAAAATATCTGTTAAGCTATCCATTATAGTATCTCCAAACTGAAGCCTTTAAGTAGTCATATTCTTCCGTAGTATTCTTCCATACAATCATTTTTCAGTTTCCTGTAAACACAACAAGAGAGGGATAATCCAAGGGGGAAGTTCATGGAAGTTCACACAGAAACAGAGATGTGCACCTTAAAGTTTATTTCTCTCCCTGATATAAATTTAACACCTGTTTACGTGTCAGGGCTTCTGAATTTTGGGGTGGTTTTGGTATGTTAGTTGCACTTTTGTTAGGTTAGGAAAGTGTAGTATAGCATATTCATTCCTGATGGGGAAAACTGAGCTCTGGACTGATAAATGCAAAAGGCAGAGGGGAGACTTAGATGCCCAAATCCAAGACTAACCTCTTACCTGCAGGCACATCTGTAAGTGAAGATTTTTGATCACATGAAGTAGGGCATGTCCTGAATGACTTCTGTTACAGCAGAGCAATCTGCTGGTGTGCGTTCCCTCCATGGCCTGGCTCCTGTCAGGATTCACTCAGGGTTTATCCTGTAGACCAGACTTCACGTGGAGTGTAGCAACAGCCTCAGCATTCATGAGAAAAATGTGTGGAGAAGGCCTGGATGGTGACAGTGCTCCACTTTCCACACCAGTCTCGTGGTTAGAGCATTTGATGATGTGATGCAGTCTCTTCCCTATGGGATTATAGTCCATGTGCCATAGATGGGGTATTCTTGAAAAAAGAATGCCCCAACTGTCCTAGGATAAGTGATGTATTGAAAATACTTGATTTTCTATTCTTTGTTTAAAGGTATTCTGTTAAGCTAAAGAGGACAGAGAGCTGAAGCCAGTTTTTCAAAGTCACAGGCTAACATCTTACATATTCATATTGAAACCAGAAGATGGAATTTAGTTTTAATATTTTTCTTGGGTAATTTGTCTTCCTTCTTCATCTTCTTGAATTAATTTAGTGGTGCTGAAAAGTTCTGAAATTATTTCCTGGACTAGTTTAATTATTTAAGACAATGGGAGTTGTTTAGTTGACTTCACTGTGAATTAGAACAAGTAATTTATTTAAAGGCAAGATACAGCACGAACAAGCAGTAAAGCCAACTCTCCCTTCTCTTGTTCCTCTTACAGAGACACAGAGGCACTCTCACTTGTAATTTCAACTTTGATCTCTAATCATGGAAACACATTGTTCTCCAGACTTTTTCACTTCAACACTGAGAAAAGGTTACTAGTGATGATGTGCACACCTTCCACCTGGAAACTGGACTAGTACCATAAATTCTCATCACAGGATTTATCAGATGAGTACTAGAGTATATAATAAGTGTTTAGAATAGATTTTTTTTTTCTGGTTTGAAGCAGTTAGATGGTGTTCATAGTCATATGATGTTCATAATCATAGAATATTAGAATCATTTAGGTTGGAAAAGACCTCTAAGACCATTGAGTCCACCCAGTAAAACAGCACTACCAAGGCCAGCACTTCAACAATGTTTAAATGACTCCCTTTCTGGCACTTCTGCCCAGTAGATTTCAGGGGTGGAGAGCAAAACAGAGACTGTGATTGAAAATGAACAACGAGTGGGATGAATTTGCTATAATGCAGCATCTTACTATTGGTACTGCAGTGCATATTGCCCCCTCACCAGTAGGCAGCATATCACTGATGTGCTGTTATTGCAGCTGCAAGAGTTTTACTGATTTGCTGATTTTACTGATAGATCTCCTGAAGTGGGCCAAGCTCTCCCATCAGTCAACTGCTTTCTGCTTGTGAAGGGTAAATGTGGGAGCCCTTTTTCCCTGCCCACAAGAACGTAAGTTTTTGACTTAATTACTAATTACTCCAGATTCTGCTCCTGTTCCAGTCAGGGTCAGATCTTTGCAGCTGATATCAATGAGAGTGTGATCAGGGCAATGGAGGAGAGGGTGCATCACAGAGAGAGAACCCCAGTAACTGTGAGGGATGTTTTCCTATCCCTGCAGAAAGCTGACTTTCAATTTGGTGTAAAAGGCAGACTAGGCACATTCTAGGATTTCTTCCACAGATAGAAAATTAAGCAGTCTCTGAAGTAAACAATAAACGATGGGAACCTGAGGGAGTAGCACAGGAAAGGCAATGTTGTCAGTCAGCTGGGAGGTAGTTTAAGTGGTGGAGAGAGTATACAATGTTTTATCTCACAGTGGAGAAGGATGTTGGTACTCTACCTGATGTAGAGTTATAGGGTCCCAACCCTCTTTTGGGCAAGAGCTAATAAGCCCTTTTGATGCCACCAACTATGGTTAGAAAACCAGCACTGAACAATGCTGTGACACTAGAGGGGGAAAAACCCCAACCCATTGACTTTTGCTTTTGGTCTTACTCTTTTAAACTCTGCTAAAGAGGGATGGAACTGATTGGAGTTAATTTTATGGAGAATCTTAAAGAATATGCCTTAAGGCTTTTGCCTCTCTGTGCTGTTGGTGATACTGCTGGAAGGCTACATGTGTTGCTCTGGTAGAACAATCATAACTTCCCATTGACTTAAAGTACCATCTTATTTACTTCAGTGAAGGTGACTTGTGCAATTATGATTGAATTCAGACAAGGTGGTTATTTGCATGACATGTTCTGCCTTAAAATTATTGTCTGCTTACCTTCCTTAATTTTAAACAGCAGGATGCATCACCCTACAAACACCCTTACCCTGCAAACCAACCTGAATCTGGTTTTGAACTTTCTATTTTAATAATACTTTACTTTTCATAATGTTAAGAATCTTTTAATCTCATTCTGCCTCAGGATATGATTTTCATCCTTCTCCTACTGAAGTTAACAAAAAGGCTTCCATTACATTCAGTGGGAGGCAGAATTCAACCAACTTTAATCCTTTTCAAAACAATAACTGGTTCATAGACTCAATTGCTACCTGAGCCCTCAAATAGGAAATTGTAATCTTAAAAATAAGGGAGGTTCAGGTCTCTACTTTTCTGATGCTTACATCTGCAAAATGAACTTATTTGTCACTTTTAAGAGAAAGAATGCTGTCTTGTAACTCTTTCATCTGTTATTGCTCCCATCTGTGCATTCAGTGCAGGTAAAAACTCTTGTAGTAATGACTCCAAACTTCTCATAGTAGTCCTAAATTGACTCCTTATTAATTCTGTGTTTTCCTGGCTGTATAGAGGGATGGGAATGTAGACTGTATGGTGAACTGCTGTAAGGTTACCCTGCTGATAGTAATATTACTCTAAAATTATATTTCTACAATACGTTGCTTGAATCTGCACCCTAAATTCACAAGGAAGACATAATAAATTCTGACCCTTCCTGTAGATTCCAATAATCCCCAAAATCACAGCCAATCTTAGCTTTTCAACCCTCTTTGATACCCAGTGGTCCTGTATCTTTTACAAGATCCTTGATCTTGTTGCTGCTTTCTGACTATTTTAATTCTGCAATTAGTCACGTGTGCTCCACAGAGCTCTGTAGAGGCATAATCAACTTTTCTGTAAAGACAGGAGATGAGCTTTGCAACTGGCATGTTGTGATGGGACCATTTGGGACCCTAATGAATATATTAAACAGTCTGGGGGAGATGGGAACTGTTTTGGGTTTATCTGAAGACAATCTTTGGAGCAATTCAGCAAAACAAAACAAAATAAGGGGGAAAAAAATTGTTTTCAGCACTTCAGTTGCGACATTGTTTGCTTCAAAATGAAATGCTTCAGTTTAAGGTGACTTAAACTTCAGGCCCAGTTCCAAAGAAAAACATCTTGATTTAAGAAAGAATATTTTAGCAAAAACTTTTAATTATTTTGATGGACTGCTCCTTCTTTGTGCCTTTCCCTTTGCTGTGTCTGAAACTGCCAAAGTTGTGGCACTAGAGCTGTAGGCTGACCTTTACTTTTTGCCACTGCATTTTTTGCATAGTTCCAGTTGTCCTCACTTCACACCAGAGTGAAAGACAACAGTGAAAGCAGAGCCTGGACAGTCAGAGTTTCCTTGAGCGCTCTCACAGGCCTTGAGTCACGTTTGAAGCCACGTCTCTGGGCTTTGCTTGTGTCACCTACAGAACACAAATGGACTAAAGATAAAGGCTAACAGAAATTGTGTTCAAGAAAAACGTCCTGGGAGAGACTTAAAAATTCCTGTCTTAAGGGTGTAACCATTGGAGATGAAGGGGTTAAAACTTCTCTGTGCTTATTTTCTGGTTTCTGATTCTGCCTCTGGAGCAACTGTGCTGGTCACTGCAAGGAGTAGGAACACTTAACCAGATAGAATACTAGTTCCAGCTGGTACAGCCACTTCTAAAATCTCTCCTCTGTAGCAAGATGGTTATAATTAACTGTCCTTTCTGGTGTTTGTGAAGACACTCAAATAAAACCCCCCACCACTATATGAGAACAAAGTGCTATCAGTGGGTAATGCTGATGAATGCAGTTACTGGTTCAACAGAGCACTTGTGGGAATTTGCCCAGGATTAATCTTGATTTCCCAGCACATTTGCAGGTGAAACATATTCTGAAGTGAAATAAGAGGTTAATCATTAGAAGGCAGCTGACTGCTCTAAGCAACGGCCTTTTTCATCAATGCCTCTGATGCAAATAAAAACCCCAAACAGCTCTAAAACTAAATATAGCATAAAAGTCCTCAAAAGCCAGTCAATAAACAGTAATTATCTCTCACAGCTGGAAGCATGTTCTGCTTTGAGTGTAACCAACAAACTGTGCTTGACTGTGTGCTGATTATTTCAATCAGGTTATAAAGGAGAATGCTATTTGGGAGCTGCTCACTTGGAAGGTGTTCTTTTAAGTGTGTTCTGTTTCCAAACCCTTCTCCTTTCCATATTGCTACAGACCTTGATAAATGAATGGTAAAGCCTGGCTGACTTGAATGCAAAATCAATTTATGATTCAAATATTGCTCTTGGGAAGAGCTTCATCAGCTCTCTGCCCTGTGTTCCCTCTTGCTCCCTCCTGTGCAACTACCGGCCTCAGAAGAGCCAAGCAGACTTTGAGTATGGGATTGATCCTACCAGGTCCCATGGATGAATGCCTCTTGAGAGGTGGTGGATCACAATATTTTGGGAAGGGGTAAAGGAGCAGAATAGACAATTTTGCCATGTTTCATGGTCCCAGGCACAGCCATTTGAAAAAACCTTTGAAAAGAGCTGGGGAGTGGCCTAAGCTATGGGAGCTTAAGAAACACAATCCTTCCTGACTGGCTACTCTAATGCTGTCAGACTGAAGGACAGGTTTGAATTGACTCTCAAAATGAACATGTCAGCAACCATATCAGGAAACTGAATTTTATGACGTTCCAGTGATGCGTCCCCCTTGTTCCAGGAAATGAAATTCTGTGTCCCACCACCAAACAGTTCACAGAAATCCTGGGCATAATGTGCATTTCAATAAGAGCCACATTTTTCAGTATCATCTTGCAATTCATGGGACCTGTTTTAGAAACAGCATGACCTTTGAGGTTTTGTTTTTCCATGCTAGAATGGTGGCTGTCTTCTGGAAAATAACATCTATTCTGATGTTCATTCTCCATTTCTGACAGTATCCACGTATCCAATTGTTCTCTCAGGACGTAAATAAAATATTGCAAGGCCCTTGTAGATGGATGTGCACTGCATGTCCATACTCCAAATTGTTGCAGACCTCCCTATATGCACTGTGCTGGGTTGTGAAAAAATTTCTACCTAAGATGCAGCTGCAGCTTTTAGATATTCCCATCTTTCTTCTTCCTAATTGGGTTGGTTGAAGTTTTCCCATTTGTTTTCATATCTTTGGTAAATTTGAGAAAGCAAAGGGGCTGCCATTTTAGTTATTAGTTAAGCAGATCTGTTTTACTAGAATGGCATGAGCAAGGAAGGTTGGTTGGTTGTTTTTTCAAACACTGGCCTCTCTTGGAAGACATTTCCATTTTTGTAACTGGTATCTTGAGATGCTGAATGTACCTTTTACTTCACTGAGCTGTTCAATTTGTATTTCACTACTTTAAAAGTATTTAGACTGTCATTAAAAGACAGTTGAAAATAAAAGCTGTTTCCATTCTAGGTCAGGTGCTGCTTTCTTTTGATTTTGCATTATTTGTGCTGTGGGTTAAATTTGAAATTACTTCAATTCACATGAGGAATAAGAGTCTGAGAAGTTTTGTGGAAATCTCCATATTTTTTTTTACCCCTACTATAGCCAAAAGAGAAGGATCCTCACTGTGGTTAAAAGTTGTGTTTGATTATTTTGCAGTATTATATTGTGTCTTACTATGCTTGTTTTGGGGCTCTTTATAAACTGGTACAGAACAGCAATATCAACAACGATTGCCAAGACAAAAAGAAGTACAAGAGCAAAGCAAAGTGAGCTGTTGATGGAGTGGTAAATACTCAGCTTGCTTGCTCTGGGATGTTGTGTGCCATGGCATGGGATGGCAGTGGAGACTCGGGATTTTTTGCTAAACTAACCATTCTTCTAAACAGAATGTCAGGCAGGACACATAAGATCTGTCTGAGGGTTTTGCAGTGGTGCCATTTCTAGTGTGTACCTGATCTATTCTCAAGAACCATAAAGCTTGCTCTAGTTTAGAGGTATTTTTTTCCTTTCATTTTTTTTTCCTCTTCCTTTTTTCTAGTCTTTCAGGGAAGGCTTTATCAAAACCACTGAGGAATAGGATAGGTGGAGTTGGGTGTTCACAGGTAGCCCAAAACATTGCAAAACTGTGATAGACCATAAAAGTATGATAAAGTGCAGAAATTCATCACAATCAAAAAAAGTTCTCCCGAGGTTAGTGTAGAACAACATATCTTGGTGTAGTTCAGATGTTCTCTCAAGGCTGCATTCTTGGCAGCTCCTCACTTTGGCTGGTCTTTTTGTTTTTCCAACTGTATATGGACTTCTTTTGTTTCAAATTAGTCTGTTGATTGGCTGCAGATGTACACCAAAATGTCCTTTGTTTTAGTGTACATTTTCAAGTGAATAATGATTAGCACTGGTTGGAAACTTTTCCGTTGAAATGATTTGACAGACATTTGTGGTTACAGCAAAATTGATATTTTCTGTGGAAATGCATCACTTTTGCCAAGGAAAAAAAAACACAACTTTTTTTGTCAAGTCATCCTGAAATTCATGGTTTATTTTAGGTCAGCTTGTTAAATGGCTCTAAGTTGTTGCATTGTTTCAGGGCACTACTTAAGACTTGTCTTTTCATGACCTCTTTTTTCTTGTTGCTCTGGGTTCCATTAATCAATCTGTTCATCCATCAGTATCTCTTGCTGGAGATGGCAGGATAGCAATCTGGGAACTGTAGTAGCTGTGATGCCTTCAGAGAGAGAAAAGATCCCAAAGAGGAGGTTGTGGATAAGAGCACAGCTCTTGTGGGGAAAGTGCAACAGCACCACAGTTGCAGTCACAACTTGGAAGGGGTTTGGTTGCTTCCTGTGCCAAATGTAGTTATGGAAAACATAAAGCTTTCTTTGGAAAACATTTGTATCTGGTAATATATAATAATTGATAATTAGTAATTATTAATAATTTAATCCTATCCAGGATTACAATCTTATTTATATGATGACTCCTGTTAGCATCTGTAGTTTTATCACTGTATTTCATTCTGCTGAGGTACCTTCATGCTCAGTCTTAAGGCTTAAAAAAACCAAAACCACAATAATAATAATAAACTCTTTTGCTTCTTTTTATTTGAATTTTGAGGATATTTTTATGAAGCCTTTTAAACTCCCTCAAGTCCCATCTTGAAGCTCTTCTCTACAAGCACAAAGGCTTGAAACTTAGCTTTCATTAAGAAAACACAAGATCATTAAGTAATTACTGTTTTTCAGGAACTGTGGCTCTAAGGGAAAAAAATAACATTACAAGACTTTCATTGGTATATTGAGAGCTGGGTAAATATAGTGCAAGTTTTCCAATCACATTTGAGAGCCACTGCACAGGAATAGTGGTGATACTTGTTTTGGTGGTGATTGCAGCAGATTCCAAGCCTTTAGGAAAAATTGGAAGCAACTTTTACATTATTATCTTTCTTCTTGCTTCATAAGGGCCATAGTATACACACAGTAGTTATGTGCTGTGTGTCAAAGTGTTTTTGACAGGACCAAATCAGTCAAATGAAAATCCTTTCCCCGAGAAAATAATGGATTGAGGGAGTAAAGAAAGGAAGAAAAAAGAGAATATGGAAGGAATGAGGAATTAGTGGCAAAGAGGTCTGGGAGAAAGGCTGCCAGACCCTCCCCTGGTGTAATTTGTTTTCATTGACTCCAGTGGAGCTGTGTTGTTCCGTAGGTGAGGAATTGCTGAGAGTGCACAAGGTTAGCAGGTAATGTGTCATTGCTTGATAACTGGGAAAATGTAAGATGGAAATTCTCCTGGCAGTGTTCTTACCCCCCAGCCCCAGTGGCCATTTCAGAAAGGCTGATGAATATCTGTAGCTGCCCAAGGTCAAACCATCAAGATCACTTTTCAGCATCCTTTTGTCTTCTCCCACTAAGATACATTTCTGCCTGCAAACTACAGCTCAGAGCTGCTGTGAGCTCAGTTGTGTCCTGACAGTGAGAATACCCTGAATAAAAATATTTTTCCTAGAACTCAACAGTGGGCCAGAGAAATTTCTCTGAAGCCTGCAGTGATGTGCTTGGGGTGAATTGAATCCACCAAGTGTAACTTGGGCCAAGCTATGATGGGATATAAGCAAGTGAAGAAGCCAAAGTCATTGGAAAACTTTTCACCTCCAACTTACCAGTGTCCTGAGGTGAAAATTTTCTAGTATTTGTCAGTCTGATTTGGAGCTAAGATAAAATCTTTTTTTTTTCCTCCATTGCATTTATACCTCACAAGGAATTTTGTTACAGTTTGTGCAAGGCAGAGGAAGTCCTTCTTGCACTGCAAAATTACTTTATAAAAAAATCTACAAGATTTTTTTTTGTTATACAAAAATGTTTGTTTTTAAAACAAGCAAACAAAAGAGGGTACATTTTTCTCTTTTGTATCCTTTCTCATGCTTTTGCTAAAATGGTTATCTCTAGCCTTGATTTTTGCAGTGGCTCCGTCTCTGTGACTGTAAGTCATTAAATGTTCACAAAAGTGAATAAGCTGCTTAATGTCCTATTCCCCTATGACTTGAGACTTTATCTAAAAAATCCCCCCTAATAAACATCCTCCCAAATCCTTAAACATCTGTCTTAGTACTGTGCAATTGCAGCATGGAGGAAACAGAAGGGACTCACTAACCAAATGTAATTCCTGTAAAACAGGGACATAAGGAGATCAGATTGATAACTGAGCACATCAAGGATTTAATGTTGTCTAAATACTTAAAGTCCATGCTTAGGCAAGTACTAATAACTTCAGACAATATCTACAATATCCTTAACTTCAGAGAGAATAGAAAAGCCCACTCTTTTGTACCAAGTAATGTACACAGATAGGGGCTCTAACTTATTAAAATGAATTTTACAATTAGAGAACACACTGAATCTGTGAATTAGCACATAATGACGGGAACAGATGTCACTTACTGCTGAATGAGCAGCACAAAATATCAGGAGTGTACTGTGCAATGCTGTCTCATGCTCTCTGACAGCCAACTCGAACTCCCTGAAGTCAGCCTGCTCCTTAAAAACCTTATCCTAATGTTTGTCTAGCCAGAGGCATATTGCAGTGGTGACAGAAGGCACCCCCACTGCAAGTCCTAACCCTTTCCATCCTCTTTCCTCAGTCTGCCAGAAACCCTAGGCAGAGTCTATTCAGTGTAGTCATTCCCCTCCAGGGATATGTCAAACAGAAAATCAAAGTTAATTCTCCAGAGGCCTCTCTTGGACCAAGCCACATACAAACCTAATCCATAATTACATAATTTTCTATTGTCAAACATAATTTCTCTGGGTCAAGATGTTACTTATATCTCATGAGAATGCAATTTTTTTCAAGCACTAGGTTAATTTAAGGCAGAGTTGTAGACTCTTGCTCCCACAGCTGTGTGATGCCAGAAAAATCACAGGAAGTATTTTAAAGAAAGAGCAAAAGGATTGAACACAATTTCACTGTGATTAAAAAGAGAAAAGTGAAAATATGATGACTGGAGTGTAAAGGGTGAACAGTCTATAGGTTCCACTAGGGCAGACATTGCTGCTACTTTGGTGATGGGAACCTGTGATGTGGCTTTTGTGTATTTGATTAATAAGCAAGATGGGGTTGAAATATTCTGCATACCATAGGCATGCACTGTTGGCTGCACATTACTAAAAATATGCAAAGGAGTCATCAATAGCTGGGAGCCATCTGTAGGGTATCTGAAGTAACCTGGTGGAAAGATTGGCCATGCAGTGGTTCTTCAGCATCCTCAACACCCCTACAATGCTGCTGCAGAAGGGTGTTTCTGTTTCTTCTCTCCTCCTCATGACTTCACAGCAGAAATTGTACAGGCAAATTACAGCCAAAAATGAAGTGATAGTTTAGTACTAGGCAGCTTTTAATTGAGTGATGTAATAGTGTGAGAGATTTGAAGAGACAGAGCCCTCATTCCCAATCTGTTTACACAATTACATGAATCAGTCATGGATATGGATAGTCATATAATCCAGATCTACTTTTTGTGAGCGAGCCAGGGACAAGCTGGTTCCCACGTGCCCCGAAAATGGGAGCAATGTGTTTTTTTCAGAGTGCCCTTTGCAGCAGTATGACATGTGATGTGAGGCACTTGAGGTTTGCTGGCCATACAAACCCTGTTCCTGTTCTTGTTTGGTTCAATGCAAGTGATTTTGTGAGGAAGTAATTAAATCAAATGAAAGCATTATGTTCTCCAAAGAAACAGCAGAAAGCCAGAACAGTATTTACAAACCATATACTCTTGTTGAGCCTCCAGCTTGTTCAGGAGGGCTTTTCTGCTCTAATTCTTCTGATTTGCTTTGGTGCATCGAGCAATTCTGTGACTTAACAAGTGTTCCTATGGACACATACACACAAAGGTCTTGGATCACGTGGGAGTTTCACTGAGTTCTTGTGAAACAAGAATATGGTTGAGATGAAAGAATTCTGATCCTGTCAATTGAAACATTGAGCTTCAAGCTCCACGTTTGGCAGCCATCGCTAATACTTGCTACGTCCTCGTTTCTTATTTTGGAAAGCTCAATTTCCTCTCCAGATCCTGAGTGGCTGGAATGTGTCTTTCAATTCCAAGAGAGAACTGCAGGCATGGTCTCCAGGATGCCTGTCCAGAGTTAATTTTTCTGCTGAGGCGTGTGAATATGAGAACATTGCATCCTTGGAGCACACCTGTCTTTATCATTGTTTTTGGGGGAAGTAAACTTGTTCTTGGTGGTACCTGAGTGTGCTTGGTGAGTTGAACATGTAAGATCCTGCCTTTCTTTAAGCTAATTATGTTTATGGTACATGGGTATTGTAATGCTGGGAAAGCCATATGAGACTTCAGCCTGCTGAGAATGCTCTCAAGCATTTCATTTCAGTGGAAACCACTCTGGTCCCTCAACATCGCTCACTGTGAGCCTGCGGCGGGCGGGATAAGCAAAGTGGCTTTTGGGATCTATTTTATCACACCTTTAGGACATAAGCTCAACAATTTCTTTCGTTTTGCTTGCAGTTGAAATGAATTAGCTTTTTTTTTTTTGCCCGCGTCCCATCCCGGGCCCTCCCAGGCATCCCTGTTCCAGGCAAGCCCACGAGAGGGCACCCGGGACACGCCGCTCCCGAGCCCGGGCAGCTCCGGCGCTCCGCTCGCTCGTTTCTCCCGGGTGACTTCGATTCTAAGGGACGGACGAGCTTCAGCTGCTCCATGTCACCCTTCCACAGGTGTGGGATGGACCGTGTGCTTGCGCATCCTCATCTCCGCCCGCTGAAATCCGCTGTTGGTTTCGTGAAAACAAGTAGGCAGCCAAAGTTGAACGGGCAGCCCCGTGGCAACAGCCGGTTTTAGTGCTTGTCAAAGCAACAAGAGCAAAAGTTTTCTAGTAAAGTCGGGAAGCTCAGAAAAATATTCGAGCTTGCTAAAGCTAAAAAAGAAACAGAACTGAGTTGCTCTGAATTTCCAAGTTTAAATGATGTTTATTCTCATCTTGCTAGGCAAACTTTAATGATTTTCCTGGTGTTACTGTCATACGTGCCATTGGTTATGGCAATCACTTTGTACCTCTGAGTTCGGGTAATAAGTGCTCAAAAAATAGATGCACATTACAGATCCAGACACCTCTCATGAGAAGATGTAGGTCAGATAATTCCTGTCCTCTGCCTTTTTTTTTTTTTTCCTTCTCTATCTGTGGTTGAAAAGGACTGCTGCTGGAACCAGAAAGAAGTCAGAAATATTAGCCAGATTAAAATATGCTTCTGCCAGCTCCACCTAATTTCTTGGGAAGGGATTGGCTGCCTAAAACCTACAATCCAAATAAATCATCAATCTGCCATCAAAGTGTCAGAGAAAGAAACACTTAGCTAAAGAACTGTAGAATCATAGAATGGTTTGGTTTGGAAGAGTCCTTAAGGTCATATAGTTCCAATGCTCCTGCCATGGGCAGGGAAAGCTTTCACTAGACCAGGTTGCTCAGAGCTCCATCCAACCTGGCTTTCAACACTTCCAGGGATAGGGCACCTACAGCTTCTCTAGGCAACCTGTTCCAGTGCCTCACCACCCTCAGAGTACAGAATTTCTTCAAATTTCTAATCTAAACCTGCCTTTTTTCAATTTAAAGCCATTCCCCCTCCCCCTGTGACTCCATGCCTTTATAAAAAGTCCCTCTCCAGCTCTCTTGGAGTCCCATTTAGCTACTGGGAGGGACTCTAAGGTCTCCCTGGAACCTTCTCTTCTCCAATCTGAACAGCCTCAGCTCTCTCAGCCTGTCTTAAGGGGAGAGGTGCTCCAGGTGCTCCAGGTGCACTCTGATCTGTTCCTCCTGTCTATCTTGAAATAGTATTTTACAACAGGAGGAATTGCTTCTTCAATATTCTTACTGTTTGGGTTTTTTTTTGTTTTGACTTGGTTTGGTTTTGGTTTTGTGTCTTTGTTTTGTTTGTTTGTTTTGTGTTCTGTGGTTTTGTTTATTTGTTTGTTTTGTTTCGGGTTTTGGTTTTTTTTGGTGTGGATTGGTTATATTTTTTTTCCCCCTCAGGGAATGATAGTAAAAAATCCTAGGGGAACTTGTTTTTAGATGACTTAGCTGTCCAAGTTGAATGGGAAACCAGAGGACCAAAATGGGCTTGCAATAAGTGAAGAGAGTCTAAGATACTTGTTGTCTCACTAACATTACTGACCTTCTCATGCCAGCAGGTAGTCTGTGAAAGCTCTGTCAAGAGACATTTATTTGGCTGATACCATTCCATATTTTAATCCTGGGACTCTCCTTAGTGGAAACATACAGATTTCAGTTTGTTTGTTAGATAAGACAATGGGTGTCAACAAGGGAGTAAATCATACATCACAAATAAGACATCTGCTGTTACTTTTTCTGACTTTTTTTCTTTTTTTTCTTGTTTTGCTAGAAGTTTTTGGACAAAACGTGAGTGATTTTAAAGCTATTGGAGACTTTGCAACTTCAGAAACAGGAAGCTAAACTTTGAGGCTACGCTAAGGCTACCAGAACACTGAGCAGAAGTTGAGGAGATACTGAATGTATTCCATGGCCTGAAGGCAGGATTGACACCAGACCTTCTACACTTTTCTTTGACTGTGAGTTACCCAGACAAAGCCTATCTCTTTCTTTGTGTTTTATAGAGCTTTGCACAATAACACCAGAAACCCAACAGGACTGGGACTGTTTGTGATCTCATAATAAGAGTGATCCATGGCAAAACACAGATATCTGCTGTGCTCTTCAATACAGCAGCATCATTGTTATCTGTCCTGGGTTAGGCACAGAATAATTTTAATTAATATAGGGAGCTCTATATGCTAAAAAGGCCATCAATATGCAAAGGAAGAGCATATGTATAAAAATTTGGCCAGACTGCACTTTTTGTTTTGTTCTGGAAGTTTAATATTTTCAGAAAAACCTTATTTAGCCCTTTATTATGTTTTCATAACCTTTTAAAATGCAAGAATCAAGACACCTGTGATCACATTTTAATTCATCACGTCCATATCCTTTCTGTAGCTTTAAATAAGCTTTTTTTCTTTTTAACTTACTGGTTTGGTTTCTCCATTTGCAAAATGTAGGTAACTCCTTTCTCAGGGGTGATGTCAGGGTAAAATCCATTCATGCTTTTGAGGTGTTCATATTAAAGTTTTGAGGACCGTATAAGTACTGAGGCGTCAAGGAATATTAAACTCTCTGCTGCAAATGTCTCTGCTTTTTTTTCTGTGTGGTTCACTAGTGAGAACTCAGAGATGACCTTAGTGTTGCTGGTGGCACTCTTTCAGATCCTGTTTAAAACAACTGTTGAATGACTCACTGTTTCAGGAACATGGAAAGTTTCCCAGAGCGCGTTTGTGCTCCACTGTCTTAGAGTCAGGAGATGGAGCTGATCAGGAAGGCTGCTGCAGATGACTGAGTGTGCTTATAATGGGTGGACTATTCTCCCCTGCTTTGGAACATCTGCTGGTGATTTTAAAGATGAATCTAAAAAAATAATCTGTTGGCTGGTGCCTGGTAGGAAGCAAATACAGGTTGTTTTTGTGTCGCTGGTGATGTATCTTTAGAGGATTACACATGCCAGTTGCTTGACTTCAATGAAAATTTTCACAGTGGGGTGATGTAGTGTTGATTTAGAATAATTTTTATTTTTTTCCCCAGTACTTCTATTCTCTCTTTACTACTTTAGGCATGGCACTAAGCCTTGCAGCTCAAATCTGAACTCCAAGATCCTTAAAATGTGATTTAAGATGTAGGGTTTTCACATGAGATACTTTCAAAATTGGCATCTCCTTCTTCCCCTGGCCAGGGGGAAGAACAGTCTTCTGACTGTTTCTTCAGTGAAATTTATAAGCCCATGTTTTTGCCATGGCATGCTGTCACTTTGGGAATTATTATGATTTCATATATCTGAAAATTATTACTGCAGATTAAAAGGAAATAGACTGCCAAGCAAAGAGAACCTCGTTGAGTATACAATTGTGTTGGAAACAGATGAGTGAAATGGGAAGTGAGGATGCAGAATCTAAATTGTGATGGGAATTTTCCCAGAATTGGAAAGGCAGGAACTCAGGGCATGGTCTCCAGGTCTGTTCCTGCTGCAGTCCTGAGCACGATGTCACAGTCATCTGTTGTCTGCAAGTTTATTTAGAGGGAAAAAAGGAAGTTAGATATAAGTGACATCTGATATTTTCATTTGAAAATGAAAACTATTTGAGATTAGGGGGATTTGATTTCTTACTTGAATTGCTGGTTTGCTTTTTACATTCTCCTTTTCTCTTTTCCTTATTTTTTTCCCCTTCCTGACTGAAATTCTTTAGTAATTTAGTTGTGAGAAAAACTTTGAAAACAGTGACAGCAGTGCTCATATCTGCCTGCAAATGAAGGTAGTGTGACTCAGTTGGTCTGGAAATGAGCATATCCTCTCATTTGGGATAAATGTAAATATCTGGTTTATATGTCAATGTTAACTATTTTACTGCTGGTCAAAAAAATGAAGGGTGAGGTGATCAAAGGAGGAAAATGTGCATGAGATCTTATCTTCATTCAGTCAGTGAAAAATACCTACAGATCTGAGTGGATTGGGTTTCTGAGGGGGTTTTTTTATTTTTCTTCATTGAGCATGGAGGAAGACAAGGGAAACAGTTGAGGAGAATGGTGTATCCTTTGGACTGACTAATCAGTAGATGAAGTTGTGAATCTGAACATAGCACCCAAGCTCAGCAGAGAAGAAAAACCCCTGGTACTCCTAAATTCTGCTAAGAGTTAGGATACAGAAAGTACACCTTTCTCTCAGCTGAGTTTGAATACTGGAACATAGAATCAAAAATTAATATATTTAGCTGTAGCAACAATTTGAGTGGGTAAATTCAGGGAGAAGATGGGCTTCACTGATAAAAGTGTTTCAAAAACTGGAAAGTTAAAGTATGTTGTTCTTCTAAGATATTCCTGTCACCTGCAAATTACCACTGCCTGAACAAGATACAGGGCTAAAAAGATTGGAGATGAGAAGATCTTGGTTGTGATTCATACTTTACTTTACAGTGAAAGAATTAAGATAATTGTGGCTTGTAAAAAGGAAAGAAGTTCAACTAATGATTTTGAATGTCCTAATTAATCTTCATTGTTATGATATACCTCTTTACAATGGTTTTGGTTGTCTCCTAGATCACTATTTTGTTAATTAATCATAATTTCATTGTTTTTAACTGTTGTTATTATTATTGTGGTTGTAAAGCTTTGCAGTATAACACAATGAAGTCTAATGAGCTGTTGTGAATAAGGTATGAAGGTTACTTGGTTTAAATAATATCTGGAAGAGTGAATTTGGCTCATGAGCTGCTATGACCTGAATTTTCACTAGATAGGGTTCATTTTAAAGTAGCATGAGGCTATGTGACTGGTTTAAACTTGGCAAGATACTGGTTTTAACTTGCAAGAACCACCTCACTGTATTTTCAGAGACATCTCTCTCTACCTATGATCAATGAGTTTGTAATTTTAAACTTTATATATATAACAACTATGTATGTTTATGTGCATTTAGAACTTAAAGTGCTATTTCTATTGTAAAAATTGTATCTGTGAAAAAAATGTTCCAGTAGGCCACGAGTGAATAGTGTCCTGCAAAGAGCATCAAAGACACGTCAAGGACATTTTCTTGGATGAACTTTTTCTGTGCTGCTCGTTGATTTTATGTTGTGAAATGTTCTGGCTGTTTGTGAAGCAGAGAACAGAGGAGTTTCCTGTAGTCCTAGGAGGTGTCAGGGATGTTGGATCACAGCATTTCTCCTAATTACAGCTGAACATACTGGTGCCTTGTGGTCAATGTGACTTAAAAAGGAGAAAACAGAGATGCCAAGTCTTTGTGCATATTCATTAGACTGATGTATTAAGAGAGAATATTTATGAGAACATGCCATCTCACTGAAGTTAGCAGAGGTCTTTGTTGGGGGTTGGGTTTGCTTTTCTTTTTTTTTCTTCATTTGTTTTTCATTTTTTTCCTCTTTTTAATTTTTCTTTTTTTTATTTTCTTTTTTTTTAATTTTCTTTTCCTTTTCTCTTTTTCTTTTTTTTTTTCTTTTTCTTTTTCTTTTTCTTTTTCTTTTTCTTTTTCTT
>NW_016690287.1:517253-672680 GCF_001604755.1 Lepidothrix coronata | reverse complement strand
GGGGTTTGGTTTGCTTTTTTTTTTTTTTCTTCATTTGTTTTTCATTTTTTTTCCTCTTTTTAATTTTTTTTTTTTATTTTCTTTTTTTTTAATTTTCTTTTCCTTTTCTCTTTTTCTTTTTTTTTCTTCATTTGTTTTTCATTTTTTTTCCTCTTTTTAATTTTTTTTTCTTCCAGGAAAAAGATCTACTGGTACATGGATAATGAAGCATTGCACCAAAAGTATTTCTTAAGCATAAGTAGTTAGAATAAATATTACCAAGAGTTGTGCATTATATGGAATAGTTCTTTTTAAAAATAGCCCCATTTCCTACACACCCATATAGTTGTACTCAAGAAAAATGCTGTGGTCCCCCTAGTCTGTATTACAAAAATCTCAAAATCCTGCCCTGAGTTTCCTTTACTTCTGATTAGGATTTGAGAGGTTTATCTTATTGCACAGGCTGAGGTGCAAGGCATCTCCTTGATCATAACCTTGCCATGCCAACCCTAAATACTGCAGTGGAAAAACTGTGTTTTTTATGAAGTAATTCATACTGAAAAGATATTTTCATGGGTTCAAACCTGCAGGCTGATGTGGGCCATGAAAACACAGCCAGGGTTCTGCCAGCAAAGTTTGGGTGAAATAGGGACCCTTTTTACCCTGCCTAAGATTTAAGTGCAGATAGGCTGCTCTTTCTGTCTTACCTTGGATTCAGTACTACAGGCCATCCTTTGAAATCAGCAGGAGAGCTGATGGAGGGATGTGCAGCTCATCAGAATCCGGGGACAGAGGGGGAAGAGAATCAGGTCAATCGCTGGCATTTTTAGCAGCGGCGCCTAAGGGGCTTTTGTGGCAGAATTCCTTTTCTGGGTCTGCAGCTGGCTTGGCTTGGTCTCAGATGGAAAACATAGGGATGGATCTCATATTAGGGCTTGTCTTTGGGGGAAATAATTTTGAGAATAAGGTATGATCTCAGGTCAGCATCATTATTCTGCAATAAATTTCACATAGATGTTTGGCTTACATTTTAGCCCATGCTAGTTTTGGATATAGGTTAAATTAAATAGTGTGAAGGCAGGTTTACTGTGTAGAAAGAATGGACATATGGTGAGCTACAGCCAAGTGATTAGTTACAGCCATTTCCTAATATTAGACAAACTCTTACAGGTGTTTATACAACCCCTGTCCTGTGAATGATAAAGCATATGGATCATTAGAGCTGTCAATCAAGCCCTTTCATTCTATTAATTTCTGGTGCCACAAAAATGCTTTTCTTTCTTGATTATGAATTGAGTGGGATGAGCTAAAAGCCATGATGAAACACGATCTCAAACCTCAAACATCCATGTAGGAGAAAGAGTTCCTCTTATTGCAACATATGTGTGTAATATTCATCCTGAAAATGGCACATCAGAATTTGAGGCAGATAAACAACTTGTTTGTACTGTAGATCTAAAACATGTGAGAAATTGGAGCTTATAATATAATCACAAATAACCGTAGATGATTGGAAAACTATTTACTCTTAAATGACAGCCCAGAATATTTAGAAATAGAGAAAACTGTTGTGATCTTTTTCCCATCAGAAATATTGAAACACATCAAAACAAGCTTTTCATGTTGCTTCTAAACAGTCTTTCAAAAATAGTTTTGAAGAGCATGTAAGAAATGGAAGAGAGAAAATGTAATTTTCTATTTCTTTTTTAAAGGAAAAAAATGCTTAAAAAAAAAAAAGGTTGGTTTTTTTTCTCCTCCACTAATAAGTTCTATTTCGGGCTTTTGCTTTTCTCAGCCATTCCTTTAAAAAAGAAAGACAAATGAATGGAAAGGGATGAAATATCATAAACACCATATGAAAAGTTGTTAAGTTTTGCAATTCTGCAAAACGTGTTCAGACAACATTTTCAGAGGAAATGCAGTGGTATCATTTTCTTTTGACCTGCAGTGTCAACTGAGGTTGAAGCGTTGAATTCTTTTTTGAAAAATTAAAAGAATTAATCAAAATTTCTTGGCCAGATACAACATGTGAAAGTCACACATTTCATCCTGTCACTTTTTCAGTACTTCCAACAATGTGCTGTTTGAGGCTTTGTGTATATGCAAAATTTCTTCAGTGCCACATGTTGGTCAAGTATATTTTTTGTATGCTGCTGTATGATTCTAGAAGCATAAATTTTTATGCAGGAGATTGAAATGAGCTTCTTCTTGCTTCCAGTACTGAAAATATCATTTCCAAATATCATTTCCAAAAAATACCCTTCCAAAGTAAGGGAACTATTTTCCTGTGAGTCCTGGAAATTGGCAACTGTGTGGTTACCTATTTCCCATGACATTCACCTTTTGTCCTTAAGGGTAACAATTTTACTAGCAAACATCTTATGAGCAGAGGTTCCAAAAGTGGACCACTCCCAATTTCACAAAAGTCTTTGATTCTTCTTTGCTGTAACTTATTAGTTCGATGTTCTGTTAAGGCAGAATTTTTTAGGGGTAGATACAGATACTTTTGCCTGCAGGCACAAAGTTCTTTAGACTCTTAAATTGGATTTAGTTGTCCAGAAACCTTTGCAAAGCTAGGTCTTTAGAGAGCTGGAATTCACAACATTCTACATATCATTCTCTCAGTAAGTCTAAAATGTCTTGAGACCCTTTTGATCCCTAATAAGTTGACCTGCTTATGGTAGAAAGACTGAGGATGGAAATAAAGAGACATAAGAAGTATAATAAGCAGCCCTGATACTGCAGCACGAGAGAGAAGTGGTGAAGTCTCTGGCTTTATGAAAAGATGGATTTTGATGTGGGAGCTGAAGAATGTCATAGGGAGGCTATATTACATGCTGAGAATAGCATCTGAAGACCTATATTTAGGAACCTGACACATTCCTGAAATGTAGCTCTGTAATTATTTTGCATGTTATTGTACGGTCAGATTATTAAAAATGCATCTGATGTTGGATACTGAAAATGCCAGCTGTCATGCTGCAATAATAACTGTAATTAATTGTTGGTAATAGTTAGCTGTACATGCTGTTTATCTACTGATCTCAGAGCAGTTCATAAAGATCATCAGTATTACTGTCCCAACTGGGAAAGTGTCTTTTTAAGGAAACCAGGTTTCCTGGCTTTTTGCTGTAGTTCTTCACTTGTACAGTTCTATTTCAGCTTTTTGCTCTGCCTCAAAACTCCTTCTGCCCATCTCTCCTGACCCTCCTATGAGTGATTTCAGTTCTTTTTGACCCTCAATGCCATTTTGCTCTGCCACTCACCTCTGAGATTAGCCTACTTTTACCTTTTACAGTATCCAGGCTTAAGTAATACAAATTCTGACACCTCTGGTCAAGCAAGCAATGTTTAGGCCTCAGTAAAATATCCTTATACAGATGTGAGTGTTTTCTGAATTGATTTCTGAGAGGATGAAACTGGATAGAAATAGAGGATTCACCAAAATTAACTGTGGAGAATGAGACAGAGATCTAAATTGCAGAATCTGCTGCCACTGTTATCAGCTAGTGAGTGGTTAAAATTAAAAAAAAGCAATGATTATCTATAGAAACTGAACCATCAGAACAGAAGCATGTAAGCCAATCTGTATAAAAATCATAGAATCATCTCTGCTTTTCCTGTTATGTTGATATAATTTGCTCTTGTCACAGTTTTCTTGCTTTCATAATGAAATGAAGGTAGTAGAGAATACTTTGTCTTCTGCACCATAAAATTAATCACTGTCTAATTTCACAGTTGCTTTTTTGACCATTAATACAGTACCAGTTAAGGGGATTTTTTTTCCATCTGTGGTTTCTCAGCCTATATATTCTAGTTAGAGTCTGTGGAAGTGTTCAGGAGTCTACCTGGAAGATGAATACAACCAATCTTTTTATGTGTACTGATTGGCATCCCAAAATCAGTCCCTCAAGACAGGCTTTTCTTCTGTTATCCTGTGAACTCCTTCATATCCATATCATATGTTGAGGATTTGCTTTCATCATTTTCTCTGTTGCTTTCTGTTGCTGACAGTGTTTATGGGTGCATCAGTGCCTACCTCTTTGCTCTCCAGAACAACCTACTGTTTCAATTAACTTTCTGGATGTTGCACAAGTTCCTCCCATTAGAATCCCTGGCCTGTTTAGGAGCCAGACCTGAAATACAAAATCCATCACAATATTTTGGTTCAGAACAGGTGCTGCTTGGTAGCATGTTCTTGCTGCTCCAGCTCAGCCCATGCATCCTGTTAGTTTGTAACTCTTTATATATTTATACTTCCTACTGTTAGTTTATAAGTTTATTAAGGACACGGGTGAAGTATAATTGTTGTCACAGCCCTTTCATTAATGCTCTCTTGTTTTGCAACGAGTTGTTTTTTCTTTTGGTGCACTTAATATTTCTGAAAGGTAACAGATAAGTGGTGTAAAGTCTTCCAGATGCCCCCAAACCATCCTGACAATATGTGTCACAGCTCTTATTGCAGTGTTTGCTTACTGAATGGCTTGTTTATGGATAGGAGGTTTAGGACCAAGACAAGTGGAGATCTGGATTTTCTCAGCTGAGACTCCAGCTTAGGCTAAAGTGAATTTTAATAGAAATAGCTATGGACATAATCTCCAGCTGTTAAATAGTGGTCTGAGAGAGTGATCTGTCTTCATGTAACCCACTGACTCTACCTCCAAACATCAGAAATTCTTGATCACTGTTAACAGTGTCTCACAATTTAGGAAAAAGCTGTTTTGTGCTGTGGAGTGACAAATAGGTCAGGAAACAGAATGTTATGACGTTCTCTAACACAATATATTGATCCAACCTCAGAGGAATTTGTACTGGACAGAAAGCAACAGTCAATTTGTCAGGGGAAAGAAGAAAATTTACTAGGATTAGGAGAATACACAAATGGTGAAAAGAAGCTGTACTTCTGGAGCAAGAGATTTGATGCCAAGTATTTATTTAGAGTTGTCTTTAAAATTTCAGAGCAACTATCAAATTACTCCTCAAATCCAATTTGGACAGCTTTTTTTCCTGGCACATGTTGGTGGACCAGTACAGTTTAGAAGCCATGTTATGTAGTGAAAGAGCATTTATGATGAGAACCTCATCTTTTCCCCAGTTCCTAGTAGCACTCTGGACACCTAAGCTATTAGATAAACCAAGTGAGATTTAAGCAGCTCTTTGCAGAAGTAGCTGTCATGGTTTCTCATTTTCAAATCCCATGAATTTGGAGTAGTATGGAGCTGTCCCAAGCTACTTTCTTTAAGATTGTTTTGCCCTAAAGCATGTGACTGATGCACTGGTGTAAATTCAGTCCATGTAGACTTTACCTGCAATGTTTGTTCGAACTTGTGGGTTATAGGAAACTTCTTTGTAGCAAGTTTTTCTGTTTTCAAGGTGTTGGTACTTCACTTGCTGCAATTAAAAGGAGTTGGTTATAGCTTCAGTGTGTTAGGTATCAGACATTCCACATCTGATTTCATGGGGGAACTGTTAAAACATCTGAAATAACGTTTTGGAGAAACGTTATTTGTGAAATTTAGCTGTTTTGTGCAAAAATGAGTTTTATAATTCAAAGAAAAAGACTGCATGAATTTACCCAGGGACGCAAATGCAGGTTTGAGACGAGTGTGGGATAAAGGCATTGTCTGAGGTTTGAACTTTAAAATTCTGTCCTTACATGCATTTCTCCATGTCACATTCAGAAATGGAAAAGCCCCTTTTTTCATGGATCCTGTGTTGTGGTAACTGTTGTTAAAATTGACTTTTGAGTAACAACTGTTATATGTCTGATTTTATGAAGTTCATGTTCTCATAGCTGGCAAAGAACGTTACTAGACTAGACTTTAACAGCTAAAGATTAACTCCAGCTCTATCTGAGGTTTCTTTTGAGTGAATAAAGTAATATATTCATTAAATTTCCCTTACTTACATTGTAAGTAAAATTATAGGGATTGACTGCTATGGTCACCAAAAGCAGCTAAAGAGAATACTTGTGGGAAGGAAATTTTAAGCTCATAATGATGACTATTTGCTCTGGAAAACTGATTCAATTCTGCTCATCTGAAGAAATGGAGCATGTGACCTGTATGTCAGTGCAAGGAAGGTGGTTATGAAAAACTAAATGCTACAATAAATTTATGTAGAATTCTGTGCTGAAAGTGACTGGAAGCTCCTAGTGTTTAGGTGACCCATCTCTTTCCTTCTTGTTTCTGCATGTGAGTTGTTGCTTTTGCTCTGTTTGAATCAAAGCACAAGGCTGAAATAAGACAGCTTATGAAGAGCCTGATTTGAAAACTGTTGTCATAGTTATGCATCCTACAGTCACTGAAGTCACTTATATTCTGCAGCCACTCCATCTGATCCTGGGAATTACTTTCTCAGGAGACTAGTCCCAGAACATCTAAATTTGGGTGCAGAAATACTGGATGGTAGTTATTAAGTAGATCACAAATTATTTTATAAAAGGTGACAGCATATATAGTAAGGTCTATATTTTCAGTCTAAGTACTGTCTGATAAAGAAAGCTATTGCATTATATCCTATTGTAATATATGTCATGTTATAACAACTAGAAGCTCCCAGTTAGGAATGTGATTTTCCTGTACTGGGTGCTATCACAAAAAACAAATTAAGTTCCCTGCCAGAAATGTTTTACAAACTGAAATTTCAAGTCGAAGTTCTGTGTTTTGTTCAAATGTACTTCCAGCTGCTGGAATCTCTGTATCCTTCCACTAAGTTCTGCTTTCAGAGTTTAAAGAAGCCTAACTGATACCTCAGCTTCATGCCTGTCTCTCTCTAGCTTGCAAGAACACACAGTTCTGGAAACTACGTTTGAAATTCAATCACTGCTTGCACTGCTTTGTTACAGCCCTTAATATTTCCTGTGACTTCCATGCAGCAATTGGGGTTTGTTTTTCAGAAGTATGTGCAAATTAATTTTGGATACCTATGGGAAATTAAAGTAGCATTTTTGCAAAACTTGTATTTGCAACATTATTTGAACATTTGAAATTATTTGGTCTACTGAGAAAGATTCAGACCCACTGTTCAATTATACAAAACTGGCAATTGTTCTCTCTGAGAACATCTCAGGGATGCTTTGTATGAGCTGTTTACAGACCCTCATTGCTTCAGAGACTGTACCAGCCTAATAAAGGCTTTGCTTGGTCATATGTTTATGGGAACAGAACCTACACTGTGAAAGATCAGAGGTTTTCCCAGGATTACAATCCTGTACTGTAACTGGCAAATCTTCTGGAGCTCTTAAGCTCTATGTCCATGGAGATAAAATGTCTGTGTGTAAACAAATGCTGCACTTTACTGTCCAATGCTGTAAATAGGTATGGTAACCTCTCATTGTGACTGCAGATAAAGCTGGGCTGATGGGTGTTGTTTTCTTATATCAAGAACCTGGTAGAATATGACAACTACTAGAGGAGTGTTTATTTAACCATAGACCCAAAATTTTGAGGGACCCTTTAAAAGGGAATACCTGAATGCTTTCAGAGTGGTGTCTTTTTTTACCAGCTGCATAAGAGGAATGCAAATGGATAATGGGATGCTTTTATTTTTGTAATAGTTAAAAGTTTCAAAGGCCAAAGGTACAGACCCCTGCTATGCTCCGTGGTGAACACCCCGGTGGAATGACTTACCACGATAAATGTGTCCATCCATCTGTCCTCATACTATATATAGTCTTTATAAACTTGCAGCTACATAGTTATGTCTTAAAAACAGGGCAGATTTTTCCCTTGTGTATTTGTTCTGGCCATGAATCTCAAAGTCATTCCTTTCAAACCAGGACAGTGTTGCTTGAGGCGGGCAGATACAGTTTTCCTGCGATGACAGTTGTTGTTTTGCCTAAAGGATCAGTCTAATCCTCTTTTAAGTGTATGCTGGCTACCATGGCAGGTTGGGTCTGGGAGGCAGAAGGTCTAACAGCATGCTTTGCCCCAAGTTTTGCCCACTACACACTGAGAAAATCAAGTATTTAGCCTGCTTTGTGTGTTGTAGTTAAATACCAATACCCCTTCACTCCCTCATACTACTAGTGCATGTCTCCAGCAAAAGCAGGTGACAGTTTTCTACTAAAATCTACATATTCAGAGTCAGACCACTGTGGTGAGAGAAATGTAGAGCTTTCAGTTGTTTATCCATTTTCCTATTAGTCTGGCATTCAGCAGGCTTTTTTTATTAGTTTTAACAAATTTGCTGCTGATAACATCACTGGCACTTCAGTTCCATCCCAAGAGACTGTTAAAACCCGTCAGAGGAGCAAAAATCCAAAAGCTGAGTACAGATCCTCTTTCACCCTCCCTTGTACCTCTTAACTATATACTTCTAGGGAGATTTCAGCCTCAGTGGATGGGGTGAGATCCAAATGAAGGATAAAACATTGTTCCCTTTACAGCATATTGAAGAATGGTGTACAGTCCTCATCCAGTCAGTCCTCTTACTGCTAAAATCAGTAATTAAGTTCTGTGAAGAAATGTTTTGCCCTTCTTTGTGCTCCACAAGTCTAATTAGAGATGGTGCCCACATATTGCCTCAGCTGACAGTTTCTCGTGCATCAGAGGAGTCTGATCTCACTCCCACTGAAAGTGCCAGGAGACTTTCCATGAAATTTCTCCGGCAACTAAATGGGAAACTGTTTTTACCAGGTACTTTGATACTTCAAATATTGAGGAGTCTGGAGGCTGTTTTGAAACTTGAAATGACAGAAGAGAAAAAAATCCCCCAATGGTAACAGAAAAATCTGGGACCCGAACAGTCTTGAAACAACTGATGAGTAGTGAGCAGTAATGGAAGCTTGAACAGTCTCTGATTGGCAAATATGGAACTTGAGATGTTTTACAATGCACCAGTAATGAAGAACTGGTTTACAGACCACAAAAGTTTAAGACATTTTATAAAAAGTGGGATTTTTTGGCACAATGCAGCAGTATAAAGTTTGCTATTCCTTTCAGTTTGCTCCCAATAGGAGGGATTCTGCAACAAGATCAGTGGCAAAAATGCCTTTATGTTTCCACGGTGTTTCTCTAAATTAAATATACTTAGAGGTCTGAACGAGTGGGTTTAGTTGCAAGGCTGAGACCTATGTTTATAAAACTGAGGTGTCATCAGAGGGAACAAGCATCAGTGTGGTAACCCTGATGTGCACAGAGCAAATCATGTAACTGGACTCTGAGCGGGGAAATACTTTTTTAAGACTGTTTACTAACAAACTCAGAGGTCAGTAGTACCTACCATCAACCCCCTCTCTTTAAAAATCTTTTAACTGGATATTCCCATATCAGCTCCTATGCAACATGTAGAAGATAATATCATCAGAGATTCTCTCATGCAGTTTTGGTGACTGTAACTTTATGTATGTGATTATTCTAAAACACACTAAACACCCTCACTAGAGCAGAAGGTATTTCTGGTATCTCTCCCAACTGACATAGATGGCAATATCTCCTAAAGCAGTGCAGGAGACAGGACTCAAAGGCTATTTTAAACAACTTTTCTAAGCTTTTCTGTTTATTTAAGAACAAACATGTTCTTTCTGCAACTTGGGAACAAAACATGTGCAACAGAGAATAATTACAGAGATATTCTTAGAGAAATGGTATCAGTTCAGCCACTACAGCTGATATGTAACATGTGATACTTCAGTGAAAGAACACCTGTGGTGGAAAATGAATCTCAACTGAGTGGTTCTGTACTTCCATACACCCAATTCAAAGCCTTTACATCCAATCCTAGCAAGCTTGAACTGAACCCTACGAAGCTATTTTAGTTTTTTTTTTTTAATTGAAAATGTTTTCCAGGTTCTTTTTTCCATGTTTCTAATGTAGTTATTTTTTCCTGTCAGATAAGGACACATTTGGCTGACCATCTAATTATGACACACTGTTGATACAGTAAGTCAAAAGAGGTGTGAGACTGATAGATATAGAGTAGCCCTACTGATAAGTTGCTCAAATATTGCATTTTATTTACTTTGCCTTTGCTAACTTGTATGTTTGAACATTACAAAAGATTGAGCACGTGTGAGCAAACAAGCTTCTTACTGTAATCTACGCTCTAATAGCCACTGTTTGTAAATGTTTGTGTTCTGGTTTGCTAGCTTTAGAATATGTTTTGGTCCTCCAGTTCACACCTTTCCCTTTCTCCTGGAGGCAAGAACTTACTCCAGCTGAAGCTGAGATTCTTGCTCAAATTTCAACAGCTGGAGCCTTGACAGCTATCAAATCTTGTGAAATTTCACAATAATTGCAGGAATGGGTATTAAAAGTTGTTCCTTTCTTTTATTAGGAATATTTTGTGAGGACTTTGAGCTATGAAGTTGTGCAATTTTTGGAAGGCTGTGTGGATCATGATTAACACATTCTAGTCGATCAGGACCAGGAAATTAGCAACGTCCTTACTGTGGCCTCTATGGATCACCACATCTACAGTGCCAGAGTGGAATGGGTGAAGTCACCTGAACCTTTCACTCTGATGAAAGACTGGGAAAACGAGTACAAGGCCTCCATACTTTCCTAGAAGCAAAAAAGTCTGAGTGGCTGATTGCCAAGTGCACCATGCCAAGAGTTGTTGGGATCTCCCACACATTCCAGTGGGAATATTAACAGGTCTACATATTGCTGGGTAAAGTCTTCCAAACTTCCAAAAGAGCTATGAATATCTACTGTTTAATGTATGTAGGGTTTGTGGTCCCTTGCTATCCGGAAACTCTCAAAACTCTGCAAATACCTTGTGAAACTCTCACACCCAGACAGCTCTCCAAACATTCCTTCTCCTCTCTTTGAGCATATGTGGTCTCAAAATCCTAAAACCATCTGGAAGTATCGGCTATAGGCTTCCAATCATCACCTTGTAATAGGATTAGCACCCCATCAAGCCCACAGATGCTGGGCATCTGCTGAAATAGCTGTAATACTTTGAAATAGAAAATGTCATTAAAGGGGTGTGTGCAGCCTGAACCAAAACTCACCAAAGTCAGTGAATTCTGCTATTCCATATTGCCTCAGTGGGTTTTGGGTTAACCCATGGTCAATAATGACTTTGGATCCTTTGAGTTTTTATCTCATCTGAATATACTCTGAAGTAACTTTTAAAGACCGACTGAGGTGTGTTCTGTCCCTTTATGCTGTGTGAAAAGAAATAATATAAAGTGGCTACCAAAAGTCTGCTCCTGGACATGACAAAGACACTCTGGAGAATCTCTGGAAGAACCTGAATCCACATCCTTAGGAAGGTGATAAAGGAATGTGACAGTGTAGGCAATGCCACTGAGTACTTGACTGACTCCTAGCAGCACTGTAGCCTGTAAAAGGGTGAAGTCCAGAGAAGTTCTAACTCAGGTTTTGGGCTGTCTAAATGATGTTGCAGACAGAAATCCAACGACCTAGAGTTGGGATGTTTGAAAGCTTCCTTTGGTCTCTGTCCTGCTGCACTGTGGGTGCTGTGCTCTGCCTCCAAGGAGAGCAGTCAGGGAACCCCAGGCTTCTTGGCACCTGTTAAGCTCAAATTTCTTCTGTAATTTTACCAGAATGACAAGAGACTTCAGTTCTAACCTTAAAAAAACAGTTTTCATTGATGATGTACCCTTTACTATTTTAGGGGCTCTACCTAAGCCCTATCTATCTTAAAAGACAAGAGAATTTTAACAGTTACTTGTAGATTCTTGGTCTATAGGTTATAACTTTTCCATTGCTTGTTTGCCTTTATTCTGTGTTCTTTTTGGTCATTCCATTAAAAAGTGCATCCTGTGTTGAACAATCAGTCCTTCCAGCAAATTATAAGCCATTTGGAAAACATCTAAATTAGTGCCATTTTTGACACTGAGGAGGTGACAATGGCTCTGTCTTCCAAGAGACATAAAAAGGTTATCAGGTATTATTACTTGCCCACTGAGAGTTTGGCATAAATTCAAGTCCTTTGCTGGATGTGAAATTTACTGAAGAAATACAGAGATGTTGTGGGATTGGTTGGTTGTGGCGTTTTTTTGAGCAACATGAATTTTCTACTGGAAAAATGAGATATGAGTCAGCATCGAAATTTCTGCAAGAAACAGCAGGCATCTGGGTTTTTGGGATTTTTTTGAGTTTGTTTTTTTTTTTAGTCTCATATTCGTATTTTCATTTCACCCCTCAGGGGAAGGGAAAGGAATCTAATGATGCTTGTTTCTAGGTCTGAACATCATCTGAGGACATTTGAATCTCTGTCTTTGATGTGGACCCATCAAGCCTTCTAAGTAGGTTCAAGAGAGAACGGTAAAGGACTGGAACTGAAAGTCAAATTAAAAATTCTTCAAATGGGAAGGCATGTGTTTGCTGACAGTAAAGGAATTTTAAGAGGCAAGCACCAGCTGTTACACTAATGGAAGAAAGACAGAGCACATTTGACCTGGCAATTATTTGGGGATTTTATTGTAGTAGAACAAAAGGAGAGTCTGAAAACACATGAAAACTCTTACGACTGGGGGAGGGGGAGGTAGGGGGTGGAGAGAAGGAGAAAAGAAAGAAGGAAATTGCACGTGCCTTCAATTCCCCTTTACAGAGTGCCCTGGTCCCAAATGAAAAGATGCAAATTGTTTTGTCTTTTCACATAAACTGCAGAACTTATAAAAGGAAATTCAACTCAGCACGTTCATGTTGGGATTAATTTGCTCATTCAGTTGTGTTTTCCTGGAACAGTTGAAGGTGGGAAGTACTGCAGGAGTGGTCACCTTCCCCTGAGGTTTTCTGCCAAGGTGGTCCCTTTATGCTGTAGCTGTAGGTTGCCCACAGGGTGAGTTTTATCACTGTTTCCCCCTACACCTCACTCATATGCCCACAACACCTGGCACTCTTTCTCTGGGGTCAAACTGGGCAGCTGTGAGCTCCCAGCAGAGAAAGGTGATGGAGATGCCAGAAAAGCACAGACTCACATCCCTAGAGAGACTTTCTGCTTCCTGAGTTGCTGTGGCAAATGTCGCTAAACAGAATTTAGGATTAGGACAACTGTCCTTGAGTGACAGAGACATCTTTGGCAAAACTTGAGTCAGATTTCTGGCCTAAGTTTGCAATTATTTGAGTGTGAGATTTTGGAGTGGTTTTTTTTTTCTGTAGTAGGAATGAAGAAAAGGGATTTGAACAAAGTGACAAAGAACTCAGTGTTCACTCTCAAAATGTACTGAAACAGTACATTTTTTTTTCGGTTTGAAATTAATTTTAAGTTATTAAAAAAACCCAAACTGAAAAACCCTAATGTTTCTCATCATCTTTTTTTTCCTGATTTGGCAGTGAAAATTAGCCACCCTTGCAGAAAGTCTGTTACAATAGTCTCATCAGCCAGGAAATGCACAATCTTATAATTGGTAAATAAATTGTTGCTTTGCTCACTTCATGTTTAGACTCGTCGTTTATTATTGTTATTACTGGCAATCAATTTAATAATTTGGCAACTTGAACAAATACAAAGCTATACATCCAAAATGAAAAAAAAAAAAAACAACAAAAAACCCCAACCCACTACAAATACTAGAATAAGAAAACTTTGTATTGAAAGGTAACTTTGCAATTAAGAAGCTGAAAAATGTTTAGAAACAGTGACATTTTAACAGTGTAGTTAAAAATACTTCAGTGAAGTGAAGCCACTGAGCTCTGACAGCCATGTTTTTTGTAGGTATTCCAGTGTAATAGTGGTATGTGTAGAATATTGACTTGATGGATGATGAAGCCACCCACTCAGTTTCAACTGATTGTGAATCAAGCCCTAAATGCCTGGGGATGTTTCCTAAAATTCTTTTGTACATCTTAGAGGAAAAAAAATGAACCATTTCAAGGGTGGCTGATATTGGGCTAAGACAAATAGTTTTGGAAATGTGAGAGAAGTTGTGAAAGGGCTGCTGTTTTTTTAAGGAACTTAAACAAAATAGATTGCAATTGTTTTTCTGCAATAAGAAATGTGGAGAAAAAAATGCAGGATAAGGATGCCATTATCATCATTTAGGAATAACTTTGTTTCAGAAAGAAGCCTAATAGGCTTTATTTAAAACCTATTAGGAATAGAAAAGCCATTTGTTTATTATTTCAGTGATATATTTATGACAGACCAAATGTGTCTGGTAAACAGAAAAAATCTGTTTAACAAAGAGTGATCACTGGAGTAATGTGAACCTTTGCTTTATTTATTTCTGTGGTGCAGCTCTTTTGTAACTCTTGACTTTTTTTCTGACAGTAACACATGATGAGGGGCATACAAGCTACTAATTATATTGTACAAACACACATGCAACCCAAAAACTTCGTAGTGCTTCAAAGAAACTACAGTTTGTGTTTTTCACACGGTGTTTGTACTTGTAACGATCATGTTGTTATTTCTTTCATTCCAGGAGGAGCTGATTCAAAGCCCAAGGAAGCTGTTGAGTGAAATAGCGGTGAGTTTAATGTCATTAAAAGATGTAACTATTAAAGAGAAAATGATTGTGTTAGATTCAGTCTAATGTTACAACAACGTACTCCAGGTGACTGAGTTTGACCTCTGTGAATGCCAGAGATGAAATTGTCAAATTATTCAGGTACTTATTTGGATGAAATGATGAAAAAGCTGAAAAAGATCCTAATAGACAGGGAATTCATTGAGGCTAGAAAGACAAGGGTACCTAGTGAAGTGTGAAGGCTGGGCTGAGGTTCTGAAATAAAAGGAGAAATACCACCTAATGAGGCCTGAAGGAAAATGAACTAACTGAGAGAGAAGAAAAATTTGCCTGTGCCTGCTAAATCAGGTTCCCATTAGAGAACCAAAATACATTATTTGTGATTTCAGTGTGAATTGGAGGGAAAATACAGTGCCATCAGAGAACTGAATTGGAGGAAGAACATGCCATGGGCCCTCATTTAGTGCTTTAAAAATATGTTTTTAGCAGTCATGACTGAATACATAGCTGAATGACAGTGACCAAGGGAGGAATGTAAAGCTGCCACCCCTCCATACATCATTTGGGGATTCTCTGGGGTTAGGGAGACTTCATCACCCCCTGAGACTCAGACCAAGAGCAGATGACAACAATACCTGGGAGAGCAGAAAGAAGTCTTTCTTGGCAAATGTAAACCCAGGTGGGTGTGATGAGCAGCAGGCAGCTTCTATCACAAGAATTAATCCATCCTGTGAAAGTAAGTTTGTCCCATTTCTTACAACTATTCCAATCTAGCACTTGTCCTCTGCCTGACAATTTTGGGCAGGTCAGTTAGACTGCTGCCTCTTTTACCTGTCTTTTTTTTTCCCACCTCAGTCTATCCTATTTGCAGGCTTGTCTTTTTGCCCTTTCTGTACTACCACCTATGTCTTGCACTGAAATGGTTTTCTCATTTGTTTCTGTCCATGAGGGAGAGTGAGAAGGAAGAATATGCCACAGATACTTTAGGAATAATAGAGTGTTCCTGGACTAAAATAATCAAGGGTTGACACACTGACCTTTTCCACAGCTCTGTCTGGCAGGAACAGCTATCAGCTGCTTTGAAGGGCATTCCAATGAGACTAATGAAATGGCAGCCCCACTGCAACCAGCTACTCTGCCTTTCTTTTGTCAGCCAGTGATTATCTGCCTTAGGGTGACTCCCTTTTCTGTTCTGTAGCCAACTTTCGGCTGATGGAGACATATCTTCTTCTGCTTGTCCCGGCTTCTCAAGACATTTGTTGCAGCTGAAACATTAATCTCCTGTGAAGTTTGTTACATGTTTTCTGAGTGTCTCAGGAAATGCTATCCCCCCCCTCCGTGAGTGTACCCTGGCCAACATCCCCCGTGAGAACCCTAGCCAGTCAGCAAGACGTGAACTCCTTTTTCCTGAAGCCTGGTTGGCCATCATTAATCAAGCTGTTCTAATGGCTTGTTTTGTTCTAAAGTCAACTTCAACTAATGTGTGTGTAATTTCCTGCTGCGTCCCCAGGATCTTTCAGAAGCAGTGACATGATCTAGGGCCTTTTCTGGTTGCCCAGGCTGCTGAGGGATCTCACATGTTATAAAAGCCATGGCTAAGAGAGGAGGACCTTCTTCCTCAGCCCTGCATGAGTATCATGCTGCAAGACAGTGATGCTTTTCCAAGAAGGGAAATAAAGTCACTGTGGGGATTCAGGGCACACCCTGCTCGTTCCTGCACCAGCACTTTGTGAGAAAAAACACTCCCTTGGTGTGGTGCTTTGGGTCACTACCTGCCTCTGATGACTCTCTGGAAAATCAGAGCTAACTCCTCTGAAGGGACTGATGGAGGAAATCATGGAGGAAAATTATGCACCTTTTTTAGATTTTTTAAGTTAATCTTGACAGGGAAGGAAGACTAGGGTGGCAACAGTTTCTCTCTTGCTGCTAATGTGGAGACAGAAGTAGACAGTGTAGGGGGGACTCCCCTCAGCTTTTACTCATGGAGTTTATAACCTTAATGTTGTGTCCCAGTCATGTGCTTGGTCATCCTGCTGGAGATATTCCACTTCAGTATTACGTATTCCCTGAATGAATCAATGGCAGAACTTCCTTGCCGAGTATATTTATTCCATTTATGATATATTCTCTTTCCACATAACCCATGCAATTAGTTAGGCTAAACAAAATTATATTCTTTGGAGAAACAAAAGTGTCCATGCAGTACTACTGTGTGCTTAGGTAAGAACCTGAGAAGATAGTATTCACACCTGATTAGGAAAATAGAGGCATAAAGCTCAGTCTTCAGCACCCTGTAGTTCCTCTGTTCTTCTGTGAAAGCAAAGCAATCATGAGAACTTCAAATGTAACTCTTTCTTTGCTTTGTTTTTCTTGGTCCTCAAAGAAAGAGTTTCTTATTCGACTGTAGGGAATGTTTCATTTGACACAAACCAGATTTCTCTCTCTCTCCCCACCAACACTCACCCCCGTAAACCCTATAAGATACTTTGATTTCTACAGTTTCATCATGATATGTTTTTCAAAGATACGTTTTTGATCCAAATTCTGAACAAGAAAGGATTTGTGCTGCCCTGCTCGATATATTAAGAATATTACTTTGTATTAAACTGGTAGTTTAATAGCTTTTTTTTTTCAGTCAGTGAACTGATTTTGTAGCCTTTGGATGCTCTCTCTGCATTCTACCATGCAGTACAATGAGTTTTATTGCATTTTATTTAGTTCATTATTAGTTCCCTTCCACTTATGATTTTCTTAGTTTCACTGCTACAACTTAGCACTAGTCCTGACATACTGCACTGCTATTGTGTCAGTATTGACCAGTTCAATCTCTCAAATGAGCTGTGAGGTCATCTTTGTGAAAAAAAAAGTAATTAAAAGTGGTTTGGTTTACAAGGGATCCTATTATTTGCTTACAATTTTTTAATTCTTATTTTTTTCATGATAAAAAAATGAAATGTGAAAAATACGTACTGCTGTTAGACAAATGGGATGGGTCCTTTTCGAAACCCTCCACTTTTTTTTTTTTTCCAAGATGAAGTTTGATGTTTTGCATCAATAGAGATGTAGCACAAAAGGAGCTTATTTTTCTGTAGGCAAAGACTAATCTGTGATTAACAGTCGAGGAGGCAAAACTTAAGGTGGTGTCAAGTAATTTTTAAGGTGGTAAAATGCCTGTCAAACTTTTACTTTGTAATGTGTTCATTTTACGTGTGAAACCCCTGGTTCTTCGATAAGTCTGTTAAAAATATGAAGCTGTTCTTATATGGAGGTTTTAAAACTAAATTCCTCTTGCCCTTTAACATCCTTCAGGAAACCATCTTCCAGAAGTCTTCAAAATATCTGCTGCCTTCCGCATCTTTTCCTGTTGCTTGTCAGGCAGGTTTAAAAAAAAAAACAACAGCAATCTTATATTGATCCATGGCACCTTCCCAAGTAATCATATGCATTTTATGTGGCTGAATAAGTGCCAGGACTTTCACGGAGCAATGTGAGGGACACCACTGCTGTGACAAAGGCCTGTAAGGTCTGGGTCTCTTATGGCAGGGGAATGCAAAATCAGCTTATGGACAGGGGCTGCAGGTGGGGTCAGCTCCAGCCTTTGGTGAGGCAGTGGGTTGCCAGGTTGTAAGAAGCCTTGAGTTCACCCTGCTTGTGAAGGAAACTTCCACAGAGCCCACAAAGGGTGGGAAAACCAGAGGGGTGGCCCTCTCTGGGCTAAGGGTGTTGAGCTCTTGTCAGCACCAGCTGCAATGGGGCAGGTTGGCTGACGCCAGAGGGGACTGGAGCTGGGTTTGGTGGGTTGAACAGCCTCCAAAGGGTACCCCAGCATCCAGTCAGACCTTCACAGAGAGGCAAAGGAGAGGCTGGCAGAGATGTGCGGGGAGCAATTCGGAGAGGAGGGTGCAAAGCTGTAAATCCTTCCCACACCCTTAGTGGTGTGATGCTTCTGCTTCCTTGCTGAGTGCAATGTAGTGGTGCTGCTGGGAACAGTCCCCACAACCACTCTGCTCTTAGGGAGCCTTTTCTTTGTTCTGGAGGTTTTTTTCTCTGTGCTTAAATGTTTATAGACTGCAAAAATGCAGGCTGTTCTGTATGGAAACTATACTCCTGTTTGCATCAAGAGGCTTTGTTTACTAATCCAAATAAGAATTAGACATAATTTATTATAATTATTCACCAGCTGGTCATTTAAAAAGCAAAAACCTTGGTACTATGTGCCTGGTGTGCCTGAAGCTGTTCAGTTTAAACCTTTATTAATAATGTTCTCATGGCTTTTTCTTTTAATTCCCATAATGGCCGGATATTGAGCTGCACATCAAAGGAATTTTGGTTTTAAAAGCAATGGTGAGTGCTACACATTGCATTCCCTCCCCTTTGATCGCCATCAGCAGCACAAATAAATCTCATTAATCAATATTTTCTCTATTTCCTCCCTGCCTTTCTGTCAGTGCCAGAGATCTGTTTCCGATTTGCTTTGCTTTGTTTTAAATGAGGGGAAGATTTCTATGGCTATCTTCTGTCTAAAAGGTAAATTTATCATTACTTGAGGAATGAAACTCTATCTGTTGTAACCAGGACTTGATCTGAGCCTCCTCAGCTTGAGCGTCAAAGCAGGAATATTGAAGCAATTAGAACAGACATGAGTCTGTGAGCAATCCATTGGCCAGGATTCATTCACAGAAAATATTTGGTGTACTCTTGCCAACTGGAGGCAAATTAATAAAAGTCACAGTCTGTTCACAGGCAATTCTTGAGAAAAGTGATAAATTCCCTGAAAAAACTGTGACTTGCCCATCCACTTCCAGTTGTGACTAGAAATTACTACGAGTAACTGGTGTACTCTCCACAGAAGCCTCCGAGACACGGTCCTCTTTCATTTCCTCCTAAATACACAGCTTTGTAGTTTTGCTGTGTGACCCCACACTTGTTGCTGTGGCGTGAACGAATAACCCGAGAAGCAGTTTCAGTGCAGTGAACGTGAGGAGGAACTGGAGACCTTTGGATAAAAGCCTCAGTCATCAGCAGTCTCCTCCTCCACAAGAGAGAGAATCCTAACTTTCAAATCCTGATCTCCAAATCCTAACTTTCTTCAAGCCAACTACTTAGGCCATATATATGTTCAGTGTGTGAGAATATGGAATGCTTCAAAGCACTGTCTGCCCTTGAGAGCTGAGTGTGACAGAGAGGATCCGGTAGCGGTAAGAAGCTACATCTACATAACTAATTTTGGGAACCAGGAGTACATGATAACTGAAATGTTATCTCAATGTATAGGATGTTCTTAAGGTAAATAAAACTGCTTCTAGGCTCAGAGCTGCCCCATTCCTAACCTTGACTATGTGTTAGCCATGCCGTACTAACCATTACTTCACCATTCCAAGTGTGTTACCTATTTTAAGGCTTCAGTGTAAAACATGAAATGCAGCTTCACCTCTCTGCATTACCTACACTTGTAGTTTTTTTGTTTTGTTTTGGGGGTTTTTTATGTTGTGGGTTTTTTTCCTCTGTTTCCCCCATGTATGTTTTTTATTTGTCTTCAGTTTCTTGGTGCCAAACATTTTGGTGCATCTGCTGCCACCAATGAATGGCTGTGCCGGGAAAATCCAACTCCTTGGGGGCGGAAAGGGAGAGAAAGGATGATTATTTTTCCATTCTATTGAACAAAGCTGGCTTCTGTTGCCATTTTTAACACTCCAGTATTACTGGAATTAATTTGATGCATCTGTTCCTGAATTACCTCCCATAGTTTTAGTTCTTACTAGACTTCCAAACCACTGTTGATTTAGGCCTGTTTGTTCCAATCCATATTGCATTCCCATAAACTCTCTGCTATTTTAAAGCAATTTAATTGCTTTTTAAATCCTTCAATATTAAAGTTACAGTAAATTTCAAGCTTCATTATGTTATTAAACATACATCTCTAGATTCTCTGTAGTGCTGTATAAAGCCTGGCACATATCACCTTGTCCAAGTATGCCGTGAATATTCATGTTCCAGAGCCTGGTCAGGAACAATTTTATGGGAAATCCACAATGTGTAAGCACTCTTTTTATAGGGATTCTCCAGATCCCAGCTTGAAGCAATTGCTGTTGACTTAAACAGCATAAATGTTGAGAGAATAAGTGCCTGTTGGTCATAGATAACATTTTCTCACAATTAACCTTTTCAGGCAGCTTGCCATTGACAGATAGTTGCTTCACCTTGAATTTAATGTTTTCCTACTTAGAGCTATGGGAAGATAAAGACTCATTTAATCAATATATATTTGAGCTGATCTTATTGAACACATAATTTCATTTGACTGGTGCCACTGTTACTCATCCTCTGTTAGTTTTCAGAGATGCATGTCCTCCTGGTTCTTATGCATGGATTTATTCAGAAGCAGGAGGAGAAAGGTGGGGGAGAAGTGTCTTGTAGATAGGGATTAAAGAGATAATTCTGGAACTCCCATTAAAATGAAAGGCACCCTATTAAAAATCAGTCTTCAAACATGCTGCTGGGGAGATCCATATTTTCTGCCTTTTTCAGGTTAAAATAATTTAACCCTCTAGTCCATATTTCTCCCTTTCCTTTCCCCTGCCCCAGGAAACAAAGCTGAAAACACAGCGGAAGACCTAAAAACTTCCCCTAATCTTTGTCCAGCCTGGGACATAAATTTAGAACAGCATTACATTACACTTCCTATGGCCCCAAGAGGCTGATACAATGGCCAAGAATAGCTGAAATAGAGCAACACTCTGGCCATGTTCCCTCAAGCTCTCTCACACTGGGAAGCGAAGCGGGAGAGGTACCGAGTTGCTGGGAAGGTCCCACGCTGCCCAGGGAAACCAGCGGGGCCAGTGCTGCCCTCCCTGCCTCCTGTGTGTGCTGACATGGATGATTTACAGCACCAGGAAGGGCCAGCAGGCCTGGGACATGCTGAGGAGCTGGTTTTGAATAGGTTGTCCATATCAGCAGTGAGAACAGTGAGGAGTCCAGAGGCGAAAGATTTATTTTAGGCTGGAAAGAGGTAAAAAAATGTAGGTTTGATACATGCCTTTTCCTATTATTTATCTAGCCAGAGTTTCAGCTCCTCACAGTTAGGCTAAAATCCATTTGAGATTTTTTTTTTCCTTTTTTATTTTTTTTCCCTCTAAAACTGAAGGTAAAAATAACTACTTCACCCAGTCAAAAGCACTTTGCATATCAAATGGTTAGATGTTTTTTTAATGAAAGAAAGCAGTGGCTTATTTAAAAAAAACAAACTGTGAAGAAAATAATTATAGCCTATTTGAGTTCTAAAACGTGATATTTGGAAATCAAGTAAAGTACAAACCTGTAATAATGTGCTTTATTTTGTTTTTAGTTTATTTGTAATGCTTTTCCTTTGTATGCATGAAATAACAACAGCTCCAGATAGGCCAGTTACCAGCAATTGTAAGGAAAGAACCTACAAAGCATTAAGTCACTCAATTTAAGAGAAAAACTTTTTGTCCTTAAAACATTCCCTGGGGGTCAGTGACTTCAGCAAAGGTAGAAGAAGAGGTGGTAGGTAAACATTTCTGCTTTCTGTCCCACTCTTTTAAACCCTACACTACCTTGGACATTTTGAGCCTCATGGATTCCTATGAATAAATGAAATTACTTAATTTTGTTCTGGTGAAAGAGGAATACTGGTGCTAGTTGTTTTGGTTTTGTTGGAGGAAAGCAATAGTGAAGAGCTGTTGGGGGTGATCTACCTGGTTTTTATTCTTTTCTGGCTAGTCACATCAGTGAATGAATATTTACTCAGGCATCACTTATAGTCTGTATTGCAAGAATATTGAGAGAGAAATTCTTCTTGGTCCTTTGCTTCAGAGCGTAATCCAAGGCATATTTGATCTCAAAACTGGCGTCTTGGGGAGAAAAATGCATACTTGGGATGATGTCCACCTATACTTTTTGTGCATGTAAACCTAAGTCAAATTCAACAACTTTTCTTTCACATGTAAAATATTGCAATGTACCTTCCCTTTGAGGAGACAGTAACTTTTTAACCTCAGTCGGGTGGTTTAACCTGAATCAGAAAGCTCAATCCCATTCTTTGGAAACCTCAAAAATTTCCAAGTGTTGCTGTGCTCAACTTCTTCTCAACTTTTTTTCTTTTTCTTTTTTTTTTTTTTAATTCACCCCTCTGACATAATGCCCTTCAGATTCCCTTTCCCTCTCTTTAGCAACAGAAGAGGTGGTGTTGGCTGTGTGGGTAGGACAGCACCATTCTGTATTTACTTCATGCAGCTGGAATGTCTCCGTTTCCACCACCTTTCGACTGAAGGCTCCAGGTATGCTCTCAGGAGGTCTGTGCATTGTGATGGTACGGTATATGTGTGAGGTAAGCATACAAATTGAAGGCTACAACAGGTGTGCATGTGCCTGTTCTTACAGGAGCCAGGCTGTAAATCCCTCTGTGGGAAGAAAGGAAAAGCAAGTTCAGCTGCCAGACCCAGCCATCGGCTCTGCTGTTTCAAGCACTTTGTACCCACCTTTGTGCTTGTGAATACAAGAGATCAGGGTGGTGCTGAATAAAACAGGAAGATTTTACATCTACTGTTCCTAGAAGTGAGTGACTGTGCCAGGTGCAGGAGAAGAATCGGTCAGGCTGAGACTGAAAACTGAGTTAACTTTTTGCGTATTCTTGGTCTTTAGAAGCAGCTAATTCCTTTTGGCAACAAGTAGAAGACATGCATATTGTAAGATTTTTTTCTTAAGTGCCCAAGGGGCTTGGGAAAATGAGTCCCATTAACTTTCAATGAACTTGTTCAGCTCAGCCCTGAAGATGTTTTGGGTATTTTTCCCTCTGAGAGACGGTCCAAGTAGTTCCATATCATGCACGGTGGAAATAATGTTCATGTTTGCTTTACTGTTTCTACAATTTGTGGAAATAAGCTGGTGTGAAATTAAATCTGTTTCCTTCTGTCTCTCTGTCCTTGACCTTGCCAGTTCTTCTTGCCATTTCTTCCTTGGCCAAAGCCTGTATAATGACAAAAGCATGGCAGTTGCCTTGCAGCTGGAGGAAAAAAAAAATATAGATTAACTTCAGTCCTGCATTTGTAGAAAACTTCTTGGCCTGATTGAGGAGGTCATAAATAACCTCTGGCTTCTACTTCAGCCACCATTTTACCTGGGAAGGTCAACTACATACCTCATTTCCCATTTTCTATGGGTATTACTAGTAGAAGGCAAAAACAGAACAGGGAATCCACTGGGACTACAAAAATGCTTGAGAGCGCCAGGAAGTGCAGTGAAGCTACAAAGGGAAGTGTCCCCTCTAATTAGGGTTTATAGTTGCTTCTTTTTATCCATGACTGCTTTACTGAAGGCACTTGTCATGGAGAAGCACCCGCTGGTCCGGGTGTAGTTCAGTCCCGGGTTGTGGCACTGTACGCTGTCTTCTCTTCCAGCTTGGGATGTCTGTGTATTGTACTGGCCCAGAAAGCCTTGCTGTCTGACTTGGCTCTGCTTGGCTACTGTTATTTCTGGTTTACCTCTGTGTGAGCTGAACCACGGGGATGTTAAGTTCATCCAGGCTGAGCAGTTCATTTGCTTCGCATCAGCATAAATGGTATACAGAAAGTCCCTGATTCCAGACTCCCACGGTGTGCACAGCACTGTGTTATCTCTCACAGCTGCTGTGATGAGCCAACACTGAGGGCTGTGGTACCTACTCTGACTTTTCCATGATTAAGTGGGTTTGGGTATTCACAAAATTAAAATAACTGTGTAGAAGCTTAACTCAGAGATTGTTCCCTTTTTCTTTATGCTCCTTATATAGTCATAAGAGAGGGAGATAAGATCGTGTTTTGCCTGTTTGGAGAAACAAACCATCAAATCCTGTCAAATCAGAGTCGGCTTCTGGCTTACGTAATCCATTTTTAGAGACTTAAGGTAGAAAGTGTGAGCAATTAAGGAGGAATTTATCTGTGCTACTAAAACGTGTGTCCATTTAGCTGCATGCATTTGGCTGACTGAATTTGAAGCTGGTAGCAGTTGGGTGCCCAAACAAAGGGATGATACAAGGATCACTTAGAGTAGGAGCAAGTAGAATTTTGGTTTTCCAAGCAGAAAGAAGAATGTGTCAACCTCTTGCAAGATGAATTGTTCATTTAGTGTTTATTTTCAAAGTCTGCTGAAATAAGATGGTTATCTTAAGAATTCCGCCCCCTGAAATCTGTGGAGTTCTGTAGTTATCTGGTCCCATATCTTATATTTTTTTGTGAGCTGGAAAGAAAGCAGGGCTTGTCTGGAAGGAAGTAGTGAAGTTTCAGTGTCTTCTACTGAGTTAGATTCACTACTTGGCTATGGAAATGATCCCCAACCTATCAACAACTCTGTACACTGACAAACCTAAATTTATTAGAAGAGTACTGATTTTTTTTTATACACACAGTAGATTCTAAAGTGCTTTTTATATAGTTCAGTTCAAGTGTTTAAAGAGAGAAAGCATGAGAAATGTAAACATTGTTGACACGAGCTGTTTTCTATTAATTAACTTATGCATATCAAACAGAATGCTGTTGCCAGCACTTTACATGCTGTTCCCTTTCCCCAGAAGCTTGTTTGCCAAACACAACACAGGTTACATGGTGGGGAAAAATAATCAGGGGAGTCAAGGCTTGATCTCAACTTCTGCTGCCATGTACATGTCCCTGGCACACCTGTGGACATGTTTACAGGAGCAAGTAATTCTACTACATAAACACAAGGGGCTGGGCTGCTGAATTACCTCCCTGGAGCTTTCTAATAGGTGCATTTGGAAGTTTTGGGTAATAATGCTAAACAAGATCTCTGCACTGCTTTATGCCTTCTTGGAAAACTGGCAATCAAAGACTAAGGTGCTGGCTGGGTGCTGGCTGGGTACTTGCAGCCTTGCTCCTTGGCATCCAGCCCTGGTATTCTTTTGTCTCAGTTCTGCCCAGTGGTTATCACACTGCCTCAGCATGGAGAAGGAGCAAAAACATTTTTTAAAAGTGCAAAGGAAGAGGTAGAATTAAGATAAACATTTACATAACTGGGGAAAATTACCCAGGAAGGACTGGAAATCTGATGACATTCTGTTTACCTAGTGCAGTATTAAAGCAGTTTGTGAGAGATACAAACCAGAACACTTTGTATAAATCACTGTGAATGTAAGGACCTGTGAAGCGAGACAGTAAACATTAAAATTATCAAGCTGGCTCAGCACAATAGAACTTACTCAAAACAGAATTTTGCACCATACCTTTACTAAAATTCTCTTGAGAAGGGAAAAGAAGAAGGTGGTAAAGAGCTTCATGTTAAGAAATGGTACTATATACTCAATATGTAACATCTACCAACTTTGCCCATTCTAACCAAATCTAGGCCTTGCTATTCTGTAAATGCAGGTCTTTCAGAGACCACAAAGTGTTCATTCTTGCTTCATTTTGTTAGAATGCTGTCACTAACATTAGGTAACCATGAGATGTGCTTGCACTTCTCATGCGTTTTAGCCAGCAAAGTTGTGCAGAAATCTGGGCTTTGTATTGACCAGTCGTCTGCTTGATACAACCCTTGCAAGATATCAGACCCCATGTAAGAAATGCACCCTGTTTTTTCACCAACAGAGGCTTCATTCGGAAAGCTACCACAATATTTGGCTCCTCTTTCTGAAGCTAGTCTGAATTTTTCATGCCCTCAAATTAGATTAGATGCATGTTTTCTCCCAAGATTTTGTTGTAATCCTAAGCAGGATTTCTCAAGAGTTAGGGTTCAGTTGCAATATTGGAGGAGGTGCTGGCGGGCATAGAAATGGATATTTCCTTTTTTTTTGGCTGGGCTAATCTAGCAGCTCTCTTGATTACAGCATGTGGTGTGTGAAAGCAAGCATCAAACCAATCAGATAGGCAAGGCTGGAAAGGGAAGTAGCTAAAGAGGTCTGGGAAAAATCCACAGTGGGAGATCTGAGCAAAAAAAGAAGTTCGGGAATTATTAATGTGCAGATGGATGAGAAATTCTTCTCCAATGGGAAAGGACCACAGCAGCCACAAAATTCACGTTTTCAAAATAAAACACAGAGATCATTTCTTAATGAAAGCTTCTCAATAATAACATCAGACAAGCAAATGAATTAAAATAACACAACCACCCCTCTCACTGCCTGGGAAGAGAGAGAAATAGTTTTGTGCTCAACTTAAATTTTGTAATAAATACTGTATAAGAACATAAGCTTGATAGCATATGTCATGATAAATGGAGTCTAGTCTACCAGGAGGCATTTATTAATAAAAACTACAGAGACAGCCAAAACAAACAGGCCTCCACAGAGCTCAAGTTTCTGCTTCATATTCTTCACTTGCCAGTGATGTCTAGAGCTCTGTGCACAGCAGTGAGACACAGAGTAGCTGAATGATAAGTCAGAAGATGGATACGAGCTACTCAGTTACACCAGTAGATATGGAGACACAGAAAAGAGTCTGGCATGAGTCTGATGAGACCAGGGAGTGGTGAAGAGGCTGATGAAGCCCAGGGAACACGGGAGCGTGACAACTGTGAAAGGAGTTCTGGGAGGAGGAAGGATGAGTTCCTTGAGTGCTGGAGCTGATTTATTCACTTTCTGTGGGAATGAAAACTAGCTGCAAATCCCAGTCCACTGTCAGTTCTGAACATCCAGACAGATTCTGGACTCTCATCCAAACAGTGTGTTCCCCTTTTCTTCTCACAGTTTCTTGCCCTTCTCTTTGTCTCTCTTATGTGTCTCTGCTTGCTGTGGTGGCAGCTGTGTGCTCCTTGAGAATGTAGTGTTTGAGGATTTCCCCATGGGAAATGTTTCTGGACTTTCTCAGGTCAATAGGAAGCTGCTCCTTGGATGAGTACCTGTGGTCGATGTGGCACAGTGCCCACCCCTACTAGCTGGCAGTAAAATGTGAATGCACCTTCCTTCATTCTCTCTTTGTCAAAGCAGCAGTGTTCACACAGCAGGAAGATGTCAGGGCATTTTGGGTGGTCTAAGCATGTTCATGTTATGTTCTATTTTATTTAGTTTTATTTTGTTGCATTTTTTTAACCTTTGGAAGCAGGTTGTATTTTCTTCCCTTTGAAAGTAAACAATTGATTCCAAAGCCAGTAAAAATGTAATCTCTTCATAAGGCCTGAAGCTGAGCCTTTCCCAGTAATGTTATGGCAGGTCATTGTTCTGTCAAAAGATTATTAACTTTTTTTGGTGTTAAAATATAAATAAATAAATAGGAAAGTTGTACGTGCCCCCCGGGCACTCACTCAACTATGAAAATACAAAGTACAAGTACATTTCTTGTCACAGAAAAGAGAATAGGGATATGCTTGGAACAATAGCAATCAATTTCAGAAATGTTGTCATTTATTAGGCATGGCTGCTTCAGATTTTTGAGGCATGCATAATACAATCTTTCTCCCTATCCCTTTTACCCAAGCAGATAAAACTTTTGGTGGAATCAGGACACAACTCACATGAGGCTGTGTGCAGGCAAACAGTAATTCATGACAGTTCGTTCTGCTCTTCTCTGAGACAGATTGTGTTACCAAAGATTTGGTGTCCACTTTAATAACAATTTTTTTTTTTTTAGATATGGTTCATCACTTCCCCAGAGCTTAAAAGCCATGTACATACCATGAAGAACAAGATGAGAATTCTTCTCTTCCAGGTCAGCTGCTATTTAGGTATTATAGTACATAAGTACATGTCTCTCTACTTCTTCTCTAAGACACAGAGTATCATAACTCGATTTATTTTCCATTATAACAGTGTTAAGTAGCTGTTATCAATGACATAAATGAAGAGTACAATAATAAAATTCTTCCATAGCATCCAGGAGTTCCTTTTTCACACAAGAAACTCCCCATCCCAATACCCAGAGCCGAGCTTGCTGTTGGAGCCCTGGCTTACTGGTGTGTTAAAAGTTTTTGGCACTTGAAAGTAGAACATATAAAACTGATTGGTGTTGAAGCTTAGTTTGGGGAAAAAAACCAAAACATTTCATATCTGATCTCTTGCTCAGCTTTAGCACTTGGGAGGTCTCTGGCTTACTATAAAAATCAGATAAAATTTCGTGCCAAAATCAAGAGTCATAACAATCCATTTAACAAACTTGCCTGATTTGCTGGAAGATCTAACACTTGATCTTCAGACATTTGTCTTTGCTCTCTCTCTGTCACTCAGTAAAATAATACTGTGTTCCTAGTTAAGCTTGTTTCTCCCCATACTCAGTGAGGCCATTTTTGTCATCCTACCGGAGACTTTGTGACCCTAGTTTGGTTGCCCTGGCTAAAAAAGATCATTCTGACTCTCCTTCACTGTGAAGCTGCTGCCACCAAAAACCATAGACCAGACTTTTGCCTTCCTTTTTTACATAAACTCCTTAGTTGTCTCTACTTCACATCAAGTCCTGGTTTGTCCCACCACAGCTGCTCCCTGGGAGCTTGCTGGTGGAAGGACGGTTCTTATACTTGTCACCTATTAAAAGATTAATTATTTCCGTGTTGAAAACACGTTGGGACCTTTAGGCCGCAGGTTGTGATCTGTCACATCCACTCTGTTCTTTCTCACTTGCTTGAGCGTTGGGCAGGGCCAGCATGATGCCATCAGGCAGAAGGGTTGTTCTGGGACAATGGAAGTGGCAGATGTAGCCAGGAGCAGGCGATGACTCACAGCAGAGGAGTCCTCCTGCCGCGCTGGATGGGGTCCTGGCACGCTCCGCTCTGTGACTGGGAATGTCATGGCTGGCTTTGGCGAGATGTGCACAATAATTATCCAGTGGCTTAAGGAGGAAACACAGAATAAAAAACATTCTGTAACTTCAGCCTCAATGACAGCAGGGCTATTTTGCTGCAGTGTGACTGCTTCCCCTCAAGCCAGCTCATGTATGGCATTTTGTAGCCGCAACATGACGCTCACCCTGCTTCACCCCAGAAGGCTGGAGCTCCTCTTTGCCATGTCACTTCATCACCTAATTGTTGGTTGTATGCATTATGTGAGGCAGTGCTTCAGCACAGCAGGCAGAAGTGAACCTTGTTGCAAGTCCATTAACTCAGATGGAGCTACCTCCAGAGATGAATGTGCATGGAACTTCAGCGCTACTTTAATCAGAGTATTTCATATTCATGAACCTGTGTGTAAAGGGAGCTGTGTAATTAAGCTCATTCATAATGCTGTAGGGTATTCAAGCTAAGATAAGGAAGGTAACTTTTTTTTTAAGGGCACAAATTGATCTCATGCTGGTGTTAGGAAAGCCTGATCCAGTGCACGTGTTCGGAGGAAGATTTAATGGTTGTGCTGCTGTTCTCTGAGTGCATGTAAAAACAACAATAAGGTTTTCTGATAAATAACATAATCATTTTGCTCAGTGTTGATGTCTGTAACCAAGGCTAAAATACAGTGATGTGCATAAAAACTGTGGTGAATCAATGCAGTTCTTGTCTGTAGCCTCCTTCTGAACACTGGGAAAGGACAAGACTTTGGGTGATAAACTGCTGTGCCTTTCCCTTCTCTCGTACTCCTTAGAATTCCTCAGCATGTGAAAAGACATGCATCTTCTTCTGAAGGGAAAGAAACACAGCAGGTATAAGGCATATGCACAGTCTCATAGTATCTCACTGTTTGCCTGGCTCATTCAGAGCCTTGAAACTCCACCTAAAATATGACCTGCTGTGGGAAAACAGAGGACTTTCTGTCCCCAGGAGTCTGCAAATGGTAGTTATGGAAGAGGTTTAAAAATGTGTTTCAACACATCATGCAATTAATAATCAGCTTTGTACTCCCTTCTGGCTTAAGTTACAGAGGAAAGAGGCATTCAGCAAGGCTGTCCTTGCTTTCCACAAATCTCACAGCAACTTGCCATGAAATTGTTCAGAAGAGGGGCCTGAGAGCTGATCCACAGAGGCTTTAGGAGCAGCTTGTCTGTTGTTGCAGACTGAGCCCTCTGCTTTTGGGGTGAGTTTGGAATTTTCCTTGAGAAAACTCATCTGAGGTAGAAGAAAACACCACCTTCTCCCTCTCTTGGTGAAGTGCAGATCCGATCTGGAGAAGAAGCAACGATTTTTATTCCACTTCCTTACCTGCTGGTTCTGAGATCCAGGAGACAAAACCTCCTTCTCCCATGGCAGCATCTGTTAACCTGTTGTCAGTCCCACCTCTCTTCAGTGTGGAAATCTCTAGGGGCTTGTTTGTCCCACAGCCTGCACCAGGTCCCCTAGTTCCTGACTCAGTCCCATGTATTTGGCAACTTTAAGCATTTTGTGAAAGTGGAAATGTTATTGCCAGATTAATCACCTGGGAAGCTCTCTAGGTGGATCTGAAGTCTTTGCTTGGGGTTCAGATTTACACAAATGCTCCTGCTCTTATTTTTGTATCACTTTACTGAAGAAAAATGCCTTCTTAAATTTGATTCTGATGTATTATTCTTATTTCCAGTCGAATAGTTTTCTGTCCTCAAAAACAGTCATTTGCAGTTTCAGTGAAGGCTCACTAGAAGTTTCTTTGATATTGTACTTTAGAAAATATGAGAACTTTTGCTGTATTCAATTCTATGCCTGGCAAGAACACTGTTCTAAATGACACTGGAAGTCCTGAAAAGCTGATATAATTTGATATAGCAATCTTTGTGTCTCTGCACAATTAGTCTTTCACAAGAATAATGGTATTGTCTCTGATGCTCTTGTCAGGTTCTAAACAAGATCGTTCTTGATTTGCAGAACTTACCAGGATGCTGATAAATGGCTGTCGCCCCTTATTGGACATGAATTCACTGGTGGGTGAACTGACTCAAGGTTTAGATCACAGAGAAGTAGGTCAGGTTTGCAAAGGGGTTTGAGACTCTCTAAAGAAATGCACTGCTGCAAATAAGATTGCAATGCTGAACAGAGCAATCCTGAACACACTGTGTGCTTCATGCAGAAAACTTGCAGCAGCTGAGGAAGAACAAACGATAGTTGCACATGGCAGCACTTGGAGAAATTAATCTTTTAAGAAAAATAAACTTCTAAATGCTTTTCTTGACATGGAAATCCAACATTGTTTTAGCATCCAAGTCCGGTCTTGTGCCTATAGAAATACCTTTACCATTTCTTAGGGCTAGATACTTTCCAAAGCATAAAGTAGCAAACATGAACAACTACATGTAAGGCATTATGCAGTAATGAAGGTTTTAAGTGAAAGCTAAAAGATTGTGCCATAGAATTTTCCATGAACTGTAATGGAAGATGCATGGTTAAACCACCCATACTGCAATCCTTATTTTCATTACAAGTTCTACCACTGTCTTCTTGCCCTTCACTTAGGTCTCAGTTGGTTTTTGTATTTTTCTTTTTTGCTTTTTCTGGTTTAGACAAATACCACAGTAATGAATATGTTAGAATAGCTTCTAAAATAATGCAATTTCTATAGTTTTTCACTGTTTTCCCCCCTCTCTTTATCCATTTTTACAAATAGATAACCAAGAGCCAAAACAGTTCTTTGGTTTCAGAGGACTTCAAGCAAACTATCCAGGAGATTCTAGAAAGCTCAAATAATTTATTTCACAGTAACTCATATATTTATATTCCTGGGCATCTCTCAGCTCTGGAAAGAGGGAGAAACACCAAAGTACTGTGGCACAGTCACTTTTTTAATGATATTCCTGCTTTAACCTCAAATGGGAGAACTTACCATCTAAACAAATGTCCTAACCACCCGGACCTATTCCAGTATGAGGTGCCCTAAGTTCCTGTGAGAAGCTTTAACATCTTGGGGTTTCTTCTGAAGAAATGCTTTGGAGTTTTTAACTTCCTAAGCCATTTCAGGACAAAGAAATTACTTCAAACTCTCCAACCCTTTCCTAATATTACATTTTATAGGTAGGTGGATCAGTACCTTTTATTTCTGAAAGCAATAACTGCTAAAATGCATTTCTTGAGTAGTTTTCCAAACAGTAAACTTATTACTGGTAAATTATAAAAAAATAGTATCTGAATTAGTTTGACAAATAGTATCTAGCTAGCACTTTATATAATTTTGGTGCATATGGGATAGAGAACTAAGATGTTATCTGAAGAGTTGTGCTTTGGAAGGAGATCAGATAGAGTTTCTCTTCTGATGGCAATTTTGTTTTGCTTCAGTGTTTTTCTCTGGAGGATCTGGATTATTGTAGCCGAATAGTAAAACATCTTTTCCCGCTGATTTGAAAGCAAAATGGAAGAAAAACTGATGTTGTAAGAAAAATTACTCCATAAATACAGAAAAGGAAGAAGAAAGGAATACCCTCAAACCAAACAATCAAAGAGACCCATTTTCTTTTTGGGTTTTCTTTTTTCTTTTGGTGATGACAGTCGGTGGTTGATTAATGTTGCGTCAGGCCAGGTTTTGTTTAGCTACATAATATCTTTCTGCAAACTCTCCCCACGCCTTTGTGGATGGTGACAAGAGCTTGGATTTTCCGAGTGATGATTAGTGCCTTGGGGCTGTTCTCAGTGTGGTGAGTGATGCTCTGATTGTCCCTCCTCATCAGGCAACATTAGAAGCAAGCGCTTTCTATGGAATTTTTCTTGTGCCAGAGGATGTGCATCATTATTCCAACTCTTTGGCTTCTCTCCTTCATTGAAATTCATTTGGATCTGCAAAGCTGTCCCGTGAGCATGAACACTGTGCAATTGGATATACCCCATTCCCCTCTAAACTCTCTCTCCCTTTATACCCATTTGTACAAGACATGGCTCATTCTCCTTTCTCCTGTAGCTCAAGCACTGAATCAGGCTCGGTAGGTTCTGCTAATGCTCCTGTCACTTCTTTTTTTAAATGTTCTAGCAAAAGTGACCTGGCCTTTTGGTATCTCAATTGCCTCGTGTTTTAAATAAGGATAAAATCCATTCCTCCTTCACTCATTACTGATATTTCTCACTCAGAGCAGCCAAGTCTATTAATCTGAAAAGGAAAACCAGAGTAGCCACAACTGTGTGTTCAGCCTTTGTTGGGAACTGCTCCTCCCGGACAGCACCCCTCTACTCCTTGTTGTGCTCCCATTCCTGCACTTTGGTTGGCCTTTCCTGAAAAGTCTCATCCACAAGCCATGTGGGGCTACCTGCCCACTTCCAGATCCGATGGCACTGCAGCCTTCCTCATGGATTCAGTAGCACTGTCTGTGGTGTGGAATGTGGCAGAAGAACAGTCAAAGTCAGTATGTCTGCTCGGGTAGCACTGATACATAGAGTTCAAAGAGTAGAGAATTATATGTCTGAAATGTAATTTTTTAGAGGCCAAATAAAAAGAACTGAAGAATGTATATAATACACTCTGAAGTAATTGTTTTTTTAAATTTTCAGAATTTGTTTTAGACCAGTCTCCAGAAATTACATTTGAAAGTTTCTTGGTTTGGGTAATTTCGAATACTCTACTCTTTCATTTTCATTGTGTAGTAGAAAATCACGTAAGTTTGCTTCAGAGATTGGTGTTGCTTCATTTCAGTATTAAATATAAATTCATTCCATTTTTTTTAAAGAAACTGGTTAATTTACTACACCATTTCCTGCTTATTTTATCTGTATTTGTATCTCTTTTGCAGTACCTGTGTTGCAGTACCTGTTTATCTGTATTTGTATCTCTTTTGCAGTACCTGTGTTGCAGTACCTGTGTAAATAAGGATTTAAAAATTGAAAAAAAAAATGTTTTGGTTCCTACAACAGAAGAACATTTACAGAACCACAGAATAGCTCAGGTTGGAAGGTACTTCTGGAGATCGTTCAGTCCACCCCGTCTGTTCCAGGTAAGATCAGCTACAACATGTTGCTCAGGGATGTTTCCAGTTGGGTTTTGAGTATCTTCAAGGACAGAGACTCAACAACCTCTCTGGGCAACCTGTTCCAGTGTGTGACGTCTCTTATAGTAAAAATCTTTTTTCTTATGTTTAAATGGAATTTTCTGTATGAGTCAGACCTGTCTTATTTACTATCTTCCATTGGGTAGGATTCTCCCATATTGGTAATATCCTCCTGAGACTTTTTTTTCCTCCAGACTGACCAATTCCAGTTCTCTCATCCTTTTTGTGGTCCAATTTTTTCATTGGCTTGGATGGACTCAGTCTATTAATAAAACTGTGTCCCTCTTGTACCAAGAAGCCCAGAACTGGGCACAGCACTGCAGATGTGGCCTCACCAGTGCTCAGTGGAGGGCATGGATTACTTCTCTCAACCATGTTGGCAACACTCTTCCCAGTGTAACCCAGGATATTGTTGGCTTTCTTTGCTGCAAGGGCACGTTGCTGGCCCGTGTTCAACTTGGGGCTCTGCCTTTCCTCACCCCGTCCCTTCACACTCAAACACAGTCTCTTTATTTCTCCTGAGTCACCTGCCCCTGCTTCTACCTCTTGCATGTTTTATTTTCATGCTGGAGTCATCAGGAACATCTTGTTCATCCATACAGGCCACCTGTGCATGATTGTTCTCTTGTCAGGACAGAACAGCAGTTGGATGAGTTAGTCCCAGCTCTCTCAGGCCCTTCTTCTCTCCAGGACTGTCTGCCATGGGATTCTCCCAGGCAGACCCCAGAAGAAAATAGTGTGCTTCTCTGAAGTCCTGCTTTTTGCCTTGTTTCCTCCTTATAGGATCCTGAACTTCACCATCTTGTGGCATTTCAGAGAGGCACCCACTCATGCAGATTCCCCAGAAAAAAAAGAGGTTCCTCTGTAGTGTCCTCTCAGCATTTCTTTGGGTGTACTTGCCATGAGCCTCCTTCTGCCCTGTTGTGGTGCATCAACTCAGGACACTCAAAACAGAAATGTTAATTGCTAATAAGATTAAATGTGTATCATAAATGAATTTCCACTCATAGTATCAGCACTGGATATTAAGGAAAAGACACTGACTTGCAGTTGTCTACTGTGGTATCTTTTTTTTTCTCTTTTTTTTCTGATATCTACATTTACTCTCAACCCTATAGCTAAGCTGGTTCGAACTAGCTGTGGTAAGAACTGTTCTGCTGGCTTGCTGCCCAAAAATAATGTTCCATCATTTCCTGAGGGGGGAAAAAATTCTTGTAGACTTGTGGCCATTTGTCCTCACATCTATTTGCAGCTCCTTATTTCCCTTGAGAAGCATCCAAGAACATTTGGAAGTTGAATTTTCCGATGTCCTCACTGATCTCCACCCCCTTCCCACTCCAGTTCTTGGAAGGACCAGCTCATGAAGACAAATCTCCCACATTCTTTAATTCCATTATTCACTACTATGTGTCCATTTTATTTCTACTCATCACAGAGCGTTTTTTAGCTCCTCCTCTTTCTGAACTTACTTGGAGATCTGCCCCCTGTAACACTTACAGATGCATAAACATAAAAAGTGGACACTTTGTCATGTTGCAGATCTTATTTAACAGCAGATCCAGCTATCAGTTTATCATTAGGCAATGTGCTGACACACATATCCCTGAGGGAGGTGATTGTGAGCTGTTGGAGAAAAAATGATCGAGATTAGTCTGCCAAATATATGGTAGGTATTAATCATCATCAAATACAAGCTGAAACAGCATTTTTTATTCTCAGAAAAGCACTAAACTACGATTCAAATCTTGTCCTTTTGTCTGCAGAATTACTGTAGCATGCAGTGAACTGATTTTTTTTTGACTGAATCAACTTTGACAGTGTATTGATCTAATAATTTGACAGTTGCTTGCTAAAATTACAATGTTTTCTTTTCTCCTCAGAATTCCCCTTCAACACATAAACATATGGATTTTGATAAAATTCGACTGAATACACATACAACTTGCATTTTCTCCATTAGGAGATTTCAAATAGTCTTTATTCTCTTTACTTGATATTTCCTCTCACTGAAAAGACCAAAACCTACTGGGCCTTTTCAATAGGTGTGTGCCTCCTTATGCTTGGAACAGAGCTTACTTAACATTGCATCTTTGAATTCAATATCCACTCCTCGATACACAGAATTAAAGTTAATATGCTTGTATGAACTACTTAAGCTTAAATCAGGGCTTGATATCTTCAGCCTAGAGAGATTCAGATTCAGGTTTTTCACCGAGTAGATTCAACTGCTCCTCAAATGCAGTAGAAGACTCAGTTTTCCACTTCACATTGTATCTGTTTTGTCCTCACTGCAGAAATCAGTCTACCTTTCTTTAAAATAAGTGCATTCAGTGTTGCATGTGATGTCAAGGAGGGAGCTCTAGTTATGCTGATCATGGTCTCAGGAGCATGTTGCAGATCACAGTGTAACTGGTGACACCAATACAATAAAAAAGAAAAAAATGTTTTGTTGTTATAGTGCCCCTAAATTTGCATTCAAATAGATATTTGTGTAGCTAACAGATCACTTAAAACTGTGCTCTGGGCACCTCCTAATACTGGGAACTCAGTATAAGTAGCAATTTGCCATTAAGATTTTGCCAGGAGTGACTAAATGGCACAGTTAAATTTGCAGTGTTCCTTCAAGGTTCATTTCCTTTCAGGAAAAGATCAGCAGTCAAACAGAACAAGAGCTGTTCTAGAGAAACAGGATAATCAATTAGCGACTACTTTTAGCCAAATGATTTTACCCATTAGTACATTTTTCCCAGCACTGTTTTATTAGAATAGCTAATGATGTTAAACTTCAGAGCCCAGATGGATTTCTTGCTTCAGACTGGGGACTGAATATTGTAGGGAACTTAAAACTAGTAATTTTGGGAGGTTTGATCAGGAAAGAGAGTAAATTTCTCCATTAAATGACTCTTTGTGGATAATATCATCTTCTACATAGAAACTGCTGAACTATTAATATAATACCACTAAAGCTTTTTCAGTTCCCATTTTTTGGCATAAAGATCTCATGTTATTCTGCTGACAGCATTGCCTTAAATGATACAACACAGAAGTATGTTAAATACATTACTGTTTCTATTTAGATTTGCAAGCACTTACATCTGAAAAGAGGAGGTGAGAGGATGGCTATTTAAAATGCTTTTTCCTTCCTCACATCAAATACAGTAGGTAAATCTGGTGCTGAAATAGGTGAAACTATTATTGTCTTCTAGTTATGAACACAAGGTATCACTAAGCACTGCTTTCTAAAAAATCTCTTGTAGGAGACCTCCTAAGAATGAATTAGGGAGTGATAACATTGAAATAAAAGGTCTTGTGTAGCAGTAGCTGGAAGTAGAAATTGGTTTGTTCTCCTGCCAAATGGATGTATACTGACTTCACTAGGCTTATTCAGTACTGGGGAAGCAAATTGTGTCTTTGTTGAAACCAGTGACAGAACTCTCACTGACCTCAGCAGAACCTGGAATTGATGCTCTGTTTCTCTGTAACTTATGTTTCCATGCAGTTTATAGGAGGGGACTTTTTTGTCTTGGTCAACATGGTAGGAGCCAGTCAGAACGTCAAGGAGATCTATGAAGTAACTGCAGACTAATGTGACTGGAAATGAGAGGAGAGTTTGACCTGCTGTCTGTTGGAGAGGAAATGTGAAGTAATGAAACCAGAGTGCAAGGAGACCACTAGAACTGGAAGATGAGCTGCTATTTGGAAACAGCACGACAAGCTGGAGCTCCAGGTTTGCTGTAGCTAATGTGTGACATGGAAAGGAGGGTAATTTCTTATACCTAATCCATTATCATTACAGTTGAAGCTAGAAAATGTTTGACTGCAATGTTTCTTTCTAAATTCAGGCAGGAGTTGTAGCAAATACGTAAAACTTGTGGCTTTCCTCAGCAAATGGAAGGGTACGTCAGCTGAGCTTTTCCTGTACTCTCAGTTCCCTGGAAAATTATGAACATCGTAACATATTCAGAGATGACACTGATGCCAGGTCACACAGCTACTGGCTGAGGAGTGCTGAAGTGCACTCTGAGGATGGTTAGTGTTTCTTTTTATTGCATAGTCAAAATCAGACAGAGCTATACTGCAGACTCTTTTCCACTTGTACTCTGGGGATTCTTAAATATTTCACTTTTCACGGTGGCTATATGCAGCAAAACAAAACATCAGCCGGTAGTTTACGTTTTTGCTGCCTGCTTTATTTAGCAGCAACCCTGAAGTGACTCTGGGCATTTATAAAAAGTGAAGTCTCCCAACACTAAGCCCATGTGAAAGCTGGTGTTGGCTTTCCTCTGTGGAGATTAAAAACAGAGGGTGTGCCGTGCAGTGCCAAGCCCAACTTCATGGCTGTGGTAAGCCAGGGAGCCTGTCCCATCACTGGCTGTGTAATGCTGTCTGCAACAGTGCATTGGGGATTAATGGTATAACTTTTTCTGTCACTGTATTTCCACGTGAATTCACTGGTCTGAGGATGTGACTGATACTTAAAACCGAGCCGTGAATCTAAATCAGTGCAGGACAGTCCTTCCCAAGAGAAGGATGTGTTGCAAAATGGACATGAGTTGCTATTTGTCAAAACCTTATATTAGTAAAACTGGTACTAGATTAGAATATAAACATTTTATATCCCTGAAAAGTTAGGAAGTTCTCAGTGTTATCGTAATGAGACCTCATTTATTAGAAGTTATAGGAAATATAGCTTATTTCTTTCTATATTTCAGTGTTTTCATGCCAGTAAAAGATGGTCAATGACATGTTAATGTTAGGAAAACATTCAGGTTCTTTTTAGATGTCTTAGATTTTACAAGCTAAAAGAAGAGAGACAGCCTAGTGGACATTTTCCTTGGGTTGCTGTTCAGTAATGGCCACAGTTCAGAACTTCCTCAAAGAGTATCAACACCCCTATGAACAATGTAAACCAGCCTGCTGGCATTGGAGAAGTACCTGATGGTAAGGGCTCTGAAGAAAGCATGCTCTGACAGCCTGTTTTGCTTATAGATATGGATGCTCAGAACAGGAATCTTTTTTTGAGGAGGGCTCAGCACAGAATCCCAATAAATTAATACACCAGAAATGCTTGTGGGACAAAATATTTCAGTCTTTCAGGCAGCTGAAGTCCAGACATTCAGGGGAAGTAAGTTAAATAACTGGTGGTGCATTTGAATGAGAACATTCATCTTGTTTGTCAAAGTCTCACAGAAATTCTTCAAAATGACAGAAGCGTCTGACCACATTTCCCCCTTTCCCTACCCTGAATGAACTTGTGAACTAGTTAGGCGCTGTCTGGGTTCCGGACATTTCAATAGTTTTGGCTCTATTCTAACATTCAGCCTAGAGGAGTTCCTGTTAATTTTATTTATGCTCTTTCTTAAGCTTTTGTTTTTTTTACTTCAGGCCTTTTCTGCATGTTGAATGGGAAAACCATTTTATCTGATGAAATCTACGTTTCCACAATTTTGAGAAATGGCTCCTTTCTCTGAGAACATCTTATGCAAAGACTGAGAGTCGAAAAATTCCTGAAATTTATACTGTTTGTGAGATACAAATGGATCTAGACTTCATTTCTGTGAGTGACTTTGCTCTATATATAATGAGGAGAAAGAAAAGCTTGATGCTCTGCATCTGAATTTATTATGGGCAGCTCTAAAGCCCAAACAGTTTTGGGGTTTCTGCCACTAAATGTATGAGTATGCTGGAGAAGTGGTGATGGGGAGGAGTGCTTGCTACTTCCTTAGCAGGAGGTGATCAAATAAGCAAACATCCAGGGTGTACTGAGTATTATTATGTGAGAGTCTACAGATAGCAAATCCAGAAACTTGGGTTTCAAGCATGTTCTCTTGGCACGTGTTGGAGCATCAGGAGAACTACACTGAGAAGCCTGGAAGAGATCAAGGTTTCTTTTGCAAAACATGATGTGGAAATAACCATCCTCATGCCACAAGTATTGTGCAACTTCCACTGTCAAAAGCAACATTCTCTCTCAGCTGATTTTCTGGATAAGCATTGTAATGCAAATATCAAGGTGAAATTGTGCCAAATTCATCAGTCTCCTAGATCCTGGGTTAGTCTGGCAGGTGGGTATGCTACCTAAACTCATCCTGTTTGATGTTTGTTTAATGTGGTAAGGCAATCCTGCTATGCTTTCTGACTTAATAAATCTGTGGTTGTACTGACCAATCCACTGAAACTGCACATCAATTCCTTTTGGTATAGCTTCAGACGTAACTGCCATTTTACCTGATGAAGCTTTTAAATATGCCCTGATTTTTTATTTTTATTTTGGAGATGTCAGGAAGCTTCACGAAAACTTGTATTATAATGCTTACACTTGGCTCAGAGTCTATGAATGTTTTCCCCTCCCTGTTCTTTCAAAGCCTACGGACCTCATAGAGAGATTTAGAAAGTTGGGTTTGCTTGACCATCACTCCTTTTCTGTCTCTCTTTTTATCTCCACAAATGTAAGGCATAAACCAACATAATCATCCTTGGGCTATAGGGAAGAAGATCTTGAAGGCAGTAAAAAAAAAATCTATTTTGATGCTCTTTAAATTAAAAAAAATTACAATTTTACATGTTTTTTCAATTCTCTGCAGTAGATAATGCTGAAGTACAAAATATTAATGAGGACTGTACCTTGTTCAGTGGAAGCTTTATAGTCTGGTTGTGCTTGATTTACGTAAGATGGATATTTCTGAAGAAGAGAAACACAAAAGAGTCTGCAAATCCTATGCCCTGATAGATGGTACATGCTTTTGGAATGACATTTTAAAGGAGCTGAGCAGCAGTTGAGCGAGGAAGTGAGAAGAGTTGGTTTGGTGTTATATTATTGCTTATGAGACTCCTGATTAATTCATGTTGGCCTCCTGCCGCCGTGGACTCGTGGCACCACGCAGTATTCACCTGAGCTGTTTGTGCAACTCCCGAGGGAGGAGAGTTACTCCCTTCTCCATCTTCCCACAAATTGTGCAAGACAAAAAAATTTGATGTCTCTGTTGGTTTTCCAGGTACAGTGACTGGTACTTGTCTGAAGTTTTGGGATCAAACTGGGTGAAACAAATCTACTGCAAACAAGGAAGCGAAACAGAAATGTGTTTTAACTGCTTAAAACTTTGTTTTCACCCCACTTCACCTTAGCTCACCAGGCAGATTCTTCCCATAGAATAACTTGACAGTTCACTTTGGAAACAGTCTTCTAGGAAAGGTGAGACTGCATCATGGGCTGTGTGATGAGGTAGGACTCTGGTCAGATGAGAACTAGCTCAATACATTATACACCAAATTTATAAAGCTGGCTTTGACTTCACCAGGACAACAGGAGCCTTGTCTAAGCACCTGGCTCCAGGACTAGCACTAGTTATGAGACTGGGCTTGCTCTTAGAGTTTCACTGGGGAAAGATTTAGCACCAGGAAGTTTCCATTTGCTTGCCTGCTTGTATAACGGAGGGTACGTCTCCTTCTTTAGTGTTTCAGGCTTTTCCTGGCTCACACAGCAGCATCTTGTAACATCATAACACCCTTTATTTAGACCCATCTGAGCAGGAACTCAGATTGGTTGTTTATTTATGCTTGGAGGTGGGTTAATGTCTTTCTCCACAGCTTTCCTTCAGCATAGGGTGAGAAGGGACTGACTTAGCTCAAAATGAGGCAAATTAAATACTGGCAAAACTAAGAGGAAATCTGATTTCACTGTCAGACTACCCTAAATGACTAGTTGATCTACCGATTATTGGAGAATTTTTTTTCAAGAAGAAAAAGACTTGAGTTGGTTTTGCATTTAAAACTTAGAGCTATGTTATCAGACTTCTTTCACAGCAAGCCTCTCTTAAAATTTTCTTTCCTCTATTGTTTTTCACATATCTCTGCATTTCCAGACCCTGACCTCAACTGTAACTGGCATGAATATGTCCACTTGGGAATTTTGGATGTTGCAGTACGTGCTTGATAAGCATCCTCATCTGGTGATGATATAGGCAACATATCATAAATATAACCTCTTTCTAGTCTTAAACCCATACCTTACATTGAATGAGCAGTGTTCACAGGTGTGTATAAGTACTAGAGAATCATGGTGAGACTGAGGAAAAGTTCTGTAAATGCTTCCTTTAATGCTATGAGCATCTCTGGTTGGATTGCTCAGAAAGAAAATTTCTGCATTAAAAATGGTAGTGAACCGAGTGCTGCAGAGGTAAATGACAGGTGAAAATACATCATAGCCCTGCTAAATACTTTGAGTTCACATTTAACAACCAACACCATTAATGTATAAGATGGTTGACGTTTCTGTTTATAACTTAAGACGTTTGTCTTTGTTGACCCACAAGGTTCTCACACATTTGGTGCTTGTTCTTTGAACTTTCTGTAAAGGCCCCTGGCAATATGAATTTGTCCCTCTGGAACCTGATGGTAGGGCCCAGCTCAGTTGTCTTCCTCACCTTTAGCTTTGGCTACGCTTTGGTTTCTTCCTGTGTGTGGTGGGACAGAATTGGAATGGATCTCTGTCACGAGCAAAGTGATGCCACCTTCAAGGGCTCTTTTCTGCCAGTAGGACAGTGCTCTTGGCTTTTCAGATAACCAGGGTGGGAAGGGTCTGCTGCTCAAAGCTGCTGGGTTGTTGGGCAGGCACAGAAGTCTCTGTATCCTATTAATTATTTGCCTTTTTTCGTGCCAGTTGCTAGAAAGCGTCTTAAATGTGTCCAGTTAGGTCTCCTCCTGCTCCCATTTAATCACAGATGAGTCTCCAGCTGACTTTACTGGGGCAGAATCCAGCCCATTGTGCTGGTGGCTTTGTTTTCAAGTGCTTGACTGAGACCACTAATTCACTGCACCCAAGTCAGATGGTTGATTTAATTGACAGCTTTTTCAAAGAGAAAGTTCGTCTGCACAGGCTTTTTCTTGATACTGTCTCATACATGGTTTGTTTTGTTGTTTCTTTTTAAATCTCTGTTAGTTTTTAAGATAAATCTGCTACTTTTTAGACAGTAAAATTAAAAAAAAAGCAATCTGTACTCTAAAAATCATCATGCCTCCCTCCTGCCAAGTTAAAAGTCCTAGCAAGGAGTGTGCATCACCCTTCACATAGAAGCAGCAAATGGCTTTGTTCCCAGAACCACTTTGAAAGGTATAGGACCTTCCTCCTGGGACAGCCCTGCAGTGGGAGAGCTCCATACACTACTGATCACCAGGCTGTGCCATGCCAGCCCGTGCCAGCTCCCTCTGACAATGGAAGGAACCTTTCCAGTGGCTGTGAGGTATCAAGCTCTAAAGCCATGTTTCACCCCCAGCTGCTAAGCAAAATCTCTGGACTGAATTATGAACTCTCGACCTTTCTTACTTAAATTTGCAAAAGTCAATATGAGCAGTTCCATGGAAGTTTACCAAAACAAGTATTGCCAAGGTGAATTGTTGGACAAGAATTTACAGTGTGGTCTTCAATGCCTTTGACTACAGTTGTTCTGCATAATGATATAAGGTCTGACTAAATCCAAGGTACTGCTAAGCATTGTCAAACCTGTCTTGTGGTTTGACAAAATATACTTTGTGATCTATTAAGAACATTTTTAGCTGATGGCAACTGTTCTTGCTAACCTTAAGATCAACACAAAACTATTTGTTTTAAATATTTAAATCAAGGTTTCCAGCAATGCAGAGTTCTTTTTGTCCCACATAGAGAAGAATCACATACCACTAAATGAATTTCCAGTTTTGCTACTACTAACAGAGCTCAATACGATTATGAATATGTCAATAATTTCTGCACCCTGTGTTGAATGGAAGGAGAACAAGGGGTCACTATGTAGTTCATATTCCACAGCAGGATACATTCCACTGAAAAAGTCCAACCACCAAGAAAAATGTGACTATGGGAAACAACAAAAAAGGGAAGAATCTTGAGTTATTTAATTTTTCATTATGTAATTAAGAGCCATATTTTTCCTTGTGAGTCAACTAGTATGTCATGGGACCAAAATTTATACCTGAAAATGTGGACTGGAATGCTACTGATGAGGGGGAAAAAATGATGCAAGATCTTCAGCTTGTATTAACTTTCATGGTGCTTCTGAGCACCAGAATTGTACTGGTCAGGACAGTGAACTGTACTGGAAGGACTGAGTTTGTCAAAGTTAAAATAAAATTATAACCTCAAAAGCCTTGATCCTCAAAACTACCAGTTTCTTAAGCGGTTTAAACATTTTATCAGTTGCATTTAGTATCTATGTATATGAATTGCATCTATAATTTTACACAACAGAGAGATCCCGTGTTCTTTCATTAATGAGGTAGAAAAACACTGAGAAGAGATGTAGAATCAGGCCTATGCTCAAAATGTATTGCTGCCACAGTAAATAGCCCCAGTTGAAGAGCATGGCAGATTTACTTCTCATGCAGAAGACATAAAGCACAGCTGTGGCCAAAACCAAGCAACAGGAGAGATTCTGATGTACAATCTGCTTTGCTTTGTGTGGTTTCATGCTTTGCTAATGCCACAGTACCTTCCAGCATGCATAAGCCAAATGATAAACTGTCTTAGGTGAATGTTCTGTATCAGTGTGTCCCCAAGAAGAAGCATCAGGATGTTAAACTGGCTAGGTTTTTCTTTGTAAAAGTTGTTGAAATGAATTTGCATGGAGAAGAAACCTCAGACAAAATCATGTTTTATGATCTGTTAATGTATATTGTTATTATGTTGAATAATTTTAGTCTATTTTTATCTTAAAAGCCTTTATGTTTAAAAGGCTGACAGGCAGAAATCATCTTGGTAACTGGGCAAATCTCATCTTGAATTCCTTGACAGCTTACAAACCTGCAACTATGTGAATTTTTTTAGAGTAATATTAGGAAGTGTAGACACACTTTCAGTCGAGATCAAATATGGATCTTAATATACAGATTAGATAGTCAAATGTCCCCTGGCAAAATCTGATACAATACCAAGAGAGATGGCCCTTGATGCCAAAAAAATCGAGAAATACTTGAGATGTGGCTTATTTCAAAGGCTGACTTTCTGTGAGAAATTCCAAGCCTTGCCAGACGAATCCAAGAGGAGGACTAGAGGCCTTGGGGTGTGTAGAAGTAGAACATGATTTTATAGTTTGTGGTTCTTGATGAAACTTATTTGAGATATTACCAGTGAAAGCATGGTGACATTTAAAGGGAACCTGTGTTTCTGCTTGGAATTTCTTGGCTAGCTTATTGAATACTAAAGTCACAAAACTAATGATCAAATCAAAAATACTGTGTATTTTTTCTGGATTTGTAAACATCTATCCCTACTCCAAATTAGCAACATTAAGTGCAGTAAATTAGTCCTAGAATGTTAGGGAGGTACTGTGTTATATGTGAAAACCATACAGGGTTTGTTGTTGTTTTTTTTTCTAGTAACATCATTTTGTAAACAAGGACAGAAGTCTACGACTGTCAGAAATATCATAGAATGGTTTGGGGTGGAAGCAACCTTAAAGATCATCCAGTTCTAAACTCCCTACCATGGGCAGGGACACCTTCCACTATTCCAGGTTGCTCAGAGCCCCATCCAACCTGTCCTTGAATATTTCCAGGGATGGGTCATGCACAGCTTCTCTGGGCAACCTGTGCCAGGGCCTCACCACTCTAACAGTAATTTCTTCTGTAGATCTAACCTACCTTTCCCCCCTTCCAGTTCGAACCCATTAGTCCTTGTCCTATCACTTCATGCTCTTGTAAATATTCTCCATCAGTAATATATGTCCTTAGAACTCAAAGAGTGTTTCTCTAATCAAGGCAATTAACCCCCTTCTCTTACAGTCTTGATGCTGAGATGAAAAGTCTCCAGCATGTTGGTGCTGTGCTGTATAAAATTTTGATTTCTAAGAAGGGAGAACATCTTAAAATTCTACGCAGAAAGCAGCTCAGTTCTCTGAGTGGATGAGTCAGTCAGTGATGATTTTTCCTCTGCCAAATCAGTCAGTGGCTGAGGCCCCTCTTGCTGTGCAAAACCAGTGGAATGGATGAGCAATATCTGATGGGCTAGAGAAGAGGTCTTTAGATGGTCTCAATAAAACTAGAGAACACGGGGCACAATATACAAATGCTCTTTCATAAGCTGTACTGATCAAGTGCTGTTTCCTAACTAATAAAAAACCTAATTGCTTGAAGGGAAGGTCACATGTGGTGAAAATAACCAGGGATTGCACCAAGGACAAAGATCTTCATAAAAAAAAAAAATCTTTAAAATTAAAAATTTAAATTTCTACTTAATATTGGGTGCAGAACTTACTAGAAGCCAGGAACATTATTATATTCCTGTCTGTGCAGGAGACTCACAATATGTCAGTGCATATTGTTTAGCTCTTGTGGCAGCTGTCTGAGTTCTGGTGTCTGTCAGATTGTCCAGTCTGCCTGTTGACATTGGAAAGCCCTTAGGTGCAATAGAAGCAGAGAGCAAGCCAAAATGGATGGTATTGATGCTGCATTATCAGCATTAGGTGTGTTTTGAGGCAGGAATTGGACTGGATTTGGTCTGGTCCCCTCTAATGGAAGTCCCTGGGATCCATCTCATTTGAAGCTGTCGGCAGGGATGATCTCCTCCAGGCCCTGTGTCCCTGGTAGAAGCTGGAGGACATTTGGTGCACATCTGGAACAATGTTCAGTTTCCTCCTAAGGAATTTAGTCCATGTGTAGTGAAATAACTCTGAGAATCAAACTAATACCCAGCAAATGGGCGCGACCTGGGAATTTAACTCAAAACTGCGTGACTGCTCTGAACCGAAACAAATGTAGGTGTCATGTCTTCTCTCCTCTGTTGAACTTTGTGCTGGTAGCCTGGTAAAGGTAAAGAAGGTCTGTCTTCAGGAATAAAAAAAAAAGATTTTCTTTTTTTCTTTGCAGGCAATGTTGCATCGCTAATTTGAAAATCAGCATTTTTGTTGACTCAAATGCTATACAGATGAATCCTATCTAACTCTGAGCACAAGTCAGGTTTTCCAAGGTAAATCCTGTGACTGAGAAGCATTAAAAAAGGGAAAGAAAACTTTTACAATTAACCTCAAATGTGCATTCACGTGTAAATACAATCATGAGACCTGTCTAAATGTGAAATCTTTAGATGTGTTCGAATTTGTTTTATTTTTCTGAATGCAAATGATCATGTGTGCAAAGAATTAGCATAACTGATATAGTTTCTTTTGTTTAACTTCATTTCACATTGCAGTAAGGGGGGATTTTGTTTCTCCTGACATGGGTACAACTCACCTTTTTGGAAATGAAGTACTGTTACTTCAACAATGAGTGTTGCAATTTATAAAAATATTTTGCTGCTGCCCAATAGTCTTGGAGGGGAAGAAAAATCTTTAGAGACTCACAGCCTGATTCTCACACATTTTTGCACATAAAAATAAGGCTCAGTACTGAGCCTTAACCCAAAAAAAAGATCTCCAAAGAGACATATCTTATTAATATATTACCTTTTTAAAGTCACTTTCCCAAACCTCTGCTACACTTATAACACCATTGCCTTTCCCCATGGTATCTGCTTAAAAGAGATCAAAGGATTTTTTACAAATTCATATTTATTATGGTGAACTGGTTTACTCAGAAAAATATTCTGAATTGTTTCAGGTTTAAATTTAAAAAACCCCAGCATCTTTTTAGTGTTCAAATGGTTTGAACACAGTTCTGAATACTGAATGCACTACTAAGCACTGCAGTACCATAGGAAGTTTAACTCACACAGTAGGTTAGTTTATACCCTCTTTCAAATGTCAAGCAAAGTAAAAGGTGCTGTTTGTGTAATTCTTAGTGGAAGCTCTCCTGCATGCTGCCAAAAGGCAATTCTTACCAAGTTCTTATAGTCTGCATATAAAGTATGTAGACAGGATGTGTGTAGTATGAAGATGGCTAATCAGAGCTTGCTGTGCAATCCTTAGTAGAGTATGGAAAGAAAATGAGATAAAAGTGTGAAGGGCAAGGTTCAAGAAGAACCAAACAGGGAAAGTGCACTGGGAAGAGGGATAAAAAAATATGTAAGCTCCTATCTGCCCCACGGAGTCCAACAGTGGGGGACCAAGTGCTCTGCAGTGAGTGTTTGGGTTTAGAAAGGAGATGGCAGAGAATCCTGACTTGCTCAGTGGAAATCTTGACAAAACGTCTGGTCTCAGACTCATTTCTCTGATAGTCGTGCAGATTGCTCCTGTCTAGTTTTCCCTATGCATTCTTTCCCCTGCTTTACTAGGACCTTGAGAAATAGAAAAGAAGATGTCATCTCAAGCTAATTCTATAAACACTGCTATCAGAAAAGACATTTTAAACTATCGTAAAAAGACTCATTGTGCAACTGAAGTCTTGGAACAAGAGTGGGTTATAGCTCAACCATTGTTAAAGGTTAATGTTCCTATCATTGCATTCCTTTTTCTAGTTCCCATAACCAGGCTGTAATGATAGATAAATATATGAGCTATTTCTTTGTGTTGGCAAAATCACAATTCAGAAAGACATAGTTTCCTAAGTTATTTTTAAACTAATATGCTGGTTTATAGCTAGATGAACAAACCCATCTTTTTTTAAGAGAAAGGAGACTTTTTATGTTATGTTGCTTTTGCAGAAAGTGAGCGTTTTTGTCTATCAACACAGAGTAGCAGCTTTATGAAGTCAACTCATGAACTGAAAAGGAAACTAATTAAAACAATAACATTAATTTACTGTTGCCAATTGTTAACCAATCCGGTCCTTTCCACAATTATTTTTACGGTTATAAAATAATTTGAGTGTCTTTGCCATTGTTTTGTATTGTTATGTTCCTGTAAGTGCTGAATGCTGATTCCAGGGCAGAAATTTTATTTACTGTTAGCTGACTGAGCAACAGAGTGTGCACATCTCTCTTCCCAGCTCTTTCAACTTTCCTGCAAGGAGCAAAGTAATGTCTTCTCTATTTTGGTGGATTTCTGTGCTTCTTGATTAGTGCACGAAGAGTGCCTTTTATCAGTGAGGTATTCTGATATAATATTATAATTCCTAGGCAACTCTGCAAATTGAGGCCTAAAAGTTTTCTTATGACGGGGGAGGGGTAGAGCATCTTAGCCCAGGCTTTCTTTAGAAGTCAGGAGCAAGAATATTTACTATTCACAGTTTAATCAGATTTGGAGAAGCTTCTGAGTTTCCATAAAATTCCTCTTGACCAGCACTACTAGTCTGCTCAACCACCTGCAGAGTCTCAGGTGCTTCTGAGCTGGTAGGTCTGAGTGATGGATCTCGTGCGTTGTTCACTCCACTCCGTGTTTTACAGGCAATTTTCTGGTGAGTCTTTAGAACAGCTTGGCTGTGCTGTGCTCAGCACCTCTTCAAAAAGCTTGAATACCATTTTACTGCCACTGCTTACAGGTTTTCTGGTTCAGGGACAAACTGAGAGGAAGAAGCAGGCCAGTTGCAGCTACCTCCTATTTTTGGAGTCCAATCTACTGGAAATGTTTCTGAACTAAAAGTAATCCCAAACAATTTTTTTTTTTTTTCCAGGAAAAGAAAGCATCCTCTTAACTCTTTCCTGGCTTGTGGTGGTTTTGAAGGAAAGTAAATAATTCCCTCTTTAACAGTCTCAAGGGAAATACCTGTGAAAGGTAAGACAGATGAGACATTTTAATAGCATGACTCCATGGCAGTGGTATATCCAAGTGAACAGAGCCACTCAAACCATGGCCCCAGATGGTGTCTGAGTAGAAGGCCGTGGTTCCCTGCAGAGGTTCAATAATCAGATTGTTCTTTAGAGTGTGTGTTAAATATCCTTAAGCAAGAGATGGATGGGGAGCCCTCCTAAGGAAATTCTTATTGAAACATTCTTGGTTTTTTAACACAAGAAGAAATAATGAAGGTACTTTGGAAATTGCTTTCTGTATATTAGTGGTATATCTGCTAATACTGTTTAGGTAAATTGTTAGGTAATCTTTTAATGAAAAATTTAGCCTTTTTTATTTAAAAAAAAAACCAACCAACAAACCAAAGCCCTCCAAAAAACAACCAAAGGGAAAGGCAAACATGTATTAACCTTTCAACAAAGAACATATACTGCCAGTGCATCTTTGTGAGCAGTGAACCCTTTATTCATTTTCTGAAATTGTTAACTCTGGAATCTAATAAGCCCTCAAAAAATTATGGGCACTAGCTCTTTGGTTCCTGCTCTATTGACCCTGAATGCAAAGAACCAGTAATAAACAATTTTAAACTCTGTTATCATTAAAGAAACCTTCTTTTGTGCAGATCTACTGTTCACGGTGCTGTGTGTTGGTCGTTTACACAGAGGAGCACATAGTACTGTTTATAAGCCTCATGTGAATGTAACTTAAATTTGCCCCTTTTTAGCACTGAAGTAGCAACTCTAATATGTTTTTCAAATTTTACTTTTTCTCTATAGACTGCTTTTAGTCTCCTGTGCAACCCTTCTGTTGTGTCTGACAGAAAACATCAGAGAAAAGAATCTATGGCATTTGAGGAGGAGGTTATTAGGGAGAGCGTGGTGGCAGTAGTTTGGACTAAATATGTTTTAATAGATACAGGGGTACACAACTGTTGTTTCCATAGCTTTTGCCTCTCTTTCAGTGATTTGGTAAACATTTGAATTTCTGATTTTATTCCCAGCTGTGAGGTTTACTATATTAAAGTTGAACAAACATTATCTGTAGTATTGTTTTATGTGCTGCTGAGACAGATATCACTAAAGGATGAGACAAATGTGTTGTATCTGTACAGCAGGAGAAACACAGGGCAGGGATACCTGCCCTTTAAAAGAGTTTCAGTGACTAGTGCTTATATGGAAAAATTATGTTCTTTTCTTGACTGACACCATGTACTCAGCTCTTTGCAAAACCTAGAAACTCAGCATCACACGTTATGTCAGGTTTGCCTTCACTGCGATTATAAAATTAATATGGTTTCAGGTACTAGTTTGGGTGCAACCTCTTCAAAATCTATGCAAATTTTAAGCAATGAAGTAGGCCTATAGATTTTGGCCTCTGGTAAAAGACTGTGATAATACAGCTAATTACATGCTCGTTTACCCACAATATGCAAGTATTTGTAAGAAAGCAAAAAAAAAAAATCAGTGACATTGAAAGAGGTCTAAGAGCAGTTTTATTCAAGAGGTCTCTTCAGGGTAAAGTAGTATGCTTTTTGTTTACACAAAAAAACTCTGTTTAATTAAATAGGGTGATATATAGTATACACACTTTGGTTGATGACACATAACATGAAGAATTGGGAGGTTATGCTATATATAATAACCCAGTTTGCTCAAGGCTGTCCCCTGAAGTTTTACTAAAGATGTTTTCAAAGCCTGCACAACTACCAGCTTTCATGAACTCGCTGTAAAATGTCACCCATGCTTATGCAGTACAGTTTATTCCTCCAATTTTTATGGAATATAATGCTAAATACTGAGTTTCTGCAAAAATCAGCATGAATTTATTTTTTGCACATTTTTATTCAGCATAGAAATTAATCTAACTCTGAAGCATTCTTTTTATTAGAAGCAGCAAAATTATAGAGCAATTTTTGCTAAATTGAAAGTTAGTATGTGATTTGCTGGTTTCAGAGTTAGAGATATTATTTTGTTAAATCCAGTTTTTCTTTAGTATTGCTTTAGGTTTTTAAGCTTAGTTGTGACATTTCTGTACAGTAAATTAAATATTTTTCAAAGTTATAAATTTTTAACTTGGACTGGTGTTGAAATTTAAAACTTCAGCATGGAGACACAAATTTTAACTTTTGAATCTTTCACAAAAAATGAATAAGAGCATACTGAATTGTAAGAAAGGACTGCATTTTTTTTCACTGTAGGTATTCTAATTAGATTTTTGCAAACCCCAAAACTATTTCTAAAAACATATTTTGCAATCCATTCCACTCCCTCTGAAAGCACAGTGCTTTAAATAAAAACAGTTCAATTTATCTTAAAGAAGTAAACACTCAAAATCTTGCAACAAAGGAAATTTTGACAGACATTTTTAAACTACTGCATCTGATCAGACTATCACATTAAAAATATGAAACATGATTTGTAAGAGGATATGAACAACTTTGGGTGGATTTTTTTAATACATTCATCACATTTCCGTATGAAAAGGAAAATGTATTTTTGAGAAAGTAATTTTTATTTCATAGTATTAAAAATATTAAGCCCTGATCCTCCTTTTACACTTAGGTATTACTAAGTAATACTTTTTTGAAATATACATATGATAGTCCTTCAAGTTCAAGGGAACTACCCCTGCCTTGGAATCAGTAAGAATATTCATTTGGATTTATCTGAATTATCTTCAGTGTTTTGAGGATTTAGGATTAAAAAAAAAAAAAAGGTCTATTACTTCCAAAAGAGGGACAGCATTTGCTGTGATATTCATTCATAGGAGAGATTATCTTCTATTAAATATGACATAATATGTTTACCTGTAAAGATTTAGTTCAGAGACATGAAAAAAATTAAACAGAGAGAGAAACTGATAACCCAGAGTCTCCATACATCTTAATTTTTCAGCAGGACTTTATGGTAGCCCCTGAAATTTTTCCATCTTGTTCTTCTTTTTTAAAACAGGCTTTGCACAGATCAAACCCCAGAATGTTTGTTGTGAGAAACTGCAGCATTTCAAACCAGATTTTTGTTTGGCACAGGTAGTCTAAATGTCTTTTACATAGGAATTTCAGTCCAGAGGCACTGGATAATTCCAGGTAAGCATCCAGGATGGCCACCATGCTCTTACTGAAATGGTTTTGCTGGTCCCTGTGCACCACTGAAGCAAATGTTCCTCAGCACCCTTCCACTGAGTGCTGATTCCTCTCTGCCTTCTGTGCACTGGAAAACGTTGACAGTTTGATCATATTTGGGTTGTTTTGACGTTTGATTATCACCTATGGCTAGTGTGAAAAAAACTATCTTGCTGCGCTCGTGCAGCTCTATCTTATGGTGGAGCTTTGCAAATCTGCAGACTGATCTGTATGTGCACTCAGACTCTGTACACTTAGAAGGCTCTCACAGATTTAGTTGCCTTGCCAACAACTTTTGTTCAGTAAAATTGGCTGGCTCTTCCCAGCCTAGGAAAGAGAAGGCAAGGCCAGAGTTGGTCCTTACAGGAGAGGGAGGGTGCAGCCCTGCTAAATTGGTGATGACTTTTCCCTAGCTCTTAACTGGGACTGAAGCTTGATGCTGCAGTGCAGTTGTGAAGAATGTTGCTCTGCAACCTGAAAGAGAAAGATTGATTAGGGAACTTATACAAAAACAAACCCATCCTTCCCTTTCTTCCCCCCTCTCTCTTTTCCCAGCCCTTCACTTGAACAACCTCCTGTAACAAAAAAATATTACTTAAAAATGTGTGACACATTCTGAGGAAGATTGCTGGACCTAATTTCCTTTCTGTTTTTCCTTGCCTCCCTATATAACCTTCAATATCACAGCTCAGAAGCTTTCTTTGGCAAGAGGAGAGGGTTGTGTCAAGAACAGAGACAGCCAGTGATATGCTTTAGTGTATCATGATATAAATGCAAACACATACCTTGGGTACCGGGCGAGGGAACATCGAGGAACTGCTGGGGGGAGAGAACAGGATGAATGTGGCCCATGAGAAATGCCACTGTAGGATATAGTCATGCTTTTCATGGTCCATGTATTGGTCACATCATGAATATTTTTTCTTACAACTGATTTTGTTGCACATATAAAGTTGTTTTTGTAGTAATAGACCACGCAAAGATGGCTGGTGATGAATGTGTCTGTCTCTTACCTGTAAAGCAGATTCAAGTAACAAGAAGTGATTGTCCTGCTCTGCTCTGCAGAATTTTGAGTATTGTGGCAGTTTTGGGCACCACAATATAAGAAAGACGTTAAGCCATTAGAGAGTGACCAAAGGAGGGCAATGAAGATGGTGAGGGGACTTGAGGGGAACCTGTATGAGGAGTGGCTGAGGGCACTTGGTCTGTTCAACCTGGAGAGGAGGAGACTGAGGGAAGACTTCATTGCAGTTACAACTTCCTCAGGAGAGGCAGACACTGATCTCTTCTCTGTGGTGACCAGTGACAGGACCTGAGGGAGTGGCCTGAGGTTGTGTCAGGGAGGTTCAGGTTATATACTAGATAAAGGTTCTTCACCCAGAACGTGGTTAGGAACTGGAACAGGCTCCCCAGAGAAGTGGTCACAGCACCAGGACTGGCAGAGTTCAAGAAGAATTTGGATGACGCTCTCAGGCACATGGTGTGACTCTTGGGGATGGTCCTGTGCAGGGCTAAGAGTTGGACTCGATGATCCTTATGGGCCCCTTCCAACTCTGCATATTCTGTGATTCTGTGAAATGGCTGCCTTGAAAGTGTAGTCAGTGCCCCATTATCACTCTTTGGGTGTTCCCATTTACAGTGCAATCCTCTCAGTATCACCTTCATCCCTGTATGATGTCAATAGTTGTTAGATCCCGTCAAACATCACAAACAGCAATGACTCATGCTGAGGCAGATGTAATTAATTACAGTTGCATTTTTTGTGCTAATACTGTTGGTTTTTGCTCCTTATGTAAAAGAAACAGGGAAGAAGGGAAAGGGACAGCATTCTCCTTTCTAGTAGCAACATTATAAAGTGTTTGTAGCTTTCAAAATAAATGACTGTTCTTTTCCAATTTTTTTTAAGGGGGGAAAAATATCCTGCTGAGATGCAATCTTAAGCAAAGTACAAGAAGTTCCCAAAGGATGCTGAACATGAACAAAAACATTTCCAGCATTCTTATAATAATACTGTGTTTACTTTGTCAATTAATGATTCATTACCCAAAACAGCTTGTGCATTACAAATGGCTCTGCACTGTATTTATGGAGCTGCAAACTGTAAAAGGCAAAGATGGCTTCACTTTTCTTGCAGCCATTTGTTTATCTGAATAGCAGAAAACAGACTTTTAGAGAGAGTTAGTATATTATATGTTTGTTTACTTAGTCTTTCTTCTAGTGTCTTTGATGAGGAGCTCATATCCTATCAAGTTTACTACACTAGAAACGAACAGGTCTGGGTTATCTTTATTTTCCTTTACAAAGCGACAGTAGGAATGTAGGCAGGACTTACAGACTGGATATACAGCCAGGAGTTAGTCCCCTAAGTCTGGGAGTATCAGGTAGAGGATTTCTAGTCCTGTTTATTTCTTCAGATTTAAAGAGAGCCGTAGCATGGCCTCTACCACTGCCACTGCTCTTGGGTCTGAGAGACACCTGGGCCACAAATCACCTCTATTTCCCTTTCAAGAAGATGTGTTGCCCCATTAGCACCACGGGCAGAGGAGCAGTGTGAGCCCATGACTGCAGTGTGCCCAGAAGCTGAAGGTACAGAGGCAATGGGTTTCCAAGAGCCATCACAAGTTGGTCATGCAATTACTGCAGGACAGGAAAGAGGTCAGACCAAGCATTCAGCTGGCGTAAATCAGTCCAGCTTGTCACTGACTTTAGTGGAACTGGTTGATTTATATCCGTTGAGAATCTGACCTGTCACAGACAGAGATGGAAAATGTAGCACAGTTGGATTCAGTGGGAGTTGTGCTCCCCTGTCACGTGTGTAATATAACTGAGTTCCTGCAGCTGTGGGAGCTGCATCTCGGATTTCCCCACTCCGGTGGTGTTCTTCAAATTATGGCAGAGCTCTTCAGTCACAGAACATTTTTGTTTTATGTTATTGCCATTAGGCCATCTGAGCTTGGCTAAACATGTGGTTGTAACTTTATTAAACTTCTCCTAAAATTAATTTCACCCTTGATGGCTTTCACCTTGATAAATTGCATCATAAATGGACATAGGTGAAAGCTGGAATCTTCTTAGATTAGTCTAAAATGACAGATTTAATGGTTTTATTTTACATATAATAGTTACAGAATTTGATCCAAAGCCCAACATGGAGAAACTCTCTTGTCTTCAAAAGACCATATTAAACAGACATTGCCATTGCTGGTGCCAAAAGATTCAAGTTGTTTATTTGCAGTCTTATCTTCAGAACAGTTTGTTAGACACAAATCCACAGAGGGATTTTCTCAAAAAGCCTCGGATATTCAACTCTTCCAAGAGAGTCCAAGGTGCACAGACTCCATGTCTAGCATCCAAAGGCAGAGTCAGTACTTCATGAAAAGAAAAACAGCCAGGGCTTTTCATATCAGCTGGTAGAGAGGATAAAGGGCAGCAAATATCTTGTATCTGAAAAGGAGAGGAAGTACACTGTGCTCAGCATCACTAGACTATACTGCTCTCCACTTGGGATTCATGTAATTGAGCTCACTTGAGAGTTGTGAGACATAAGAGCTTTGGATCCCCTTAGAAGCTATTATTGCTTTAAAAATAAACCTGGCATTTCCTGATTGTGCAAAATTTGCATATTTCTTCAATATTAGTGTATCAACCCAGAGATATTAATCAGTAGTATCAGATAGTGTCTGCAAAATCATCTTTGCCTCCCAGAATTTTTTTTTATTCTTATCATTATCAGTTTTTATGAGCATTATGTATCTTGTGGATGTTAGCTAACTAGGCTGATATAAATCTTTGAGCTGTGAGAACTGAAAAGATACTTGCAAGCAATTGTGCAATAACTATATTAAAATAAAACAAATTGGGTCCCAAGTCTAGACATTTGCCTTTTAGGTATATGATTCTTATCTCTGTCATACAGTTTCTCCATGGAGATGGTCAGTCCCCCCAGAAGAAAAGATAAAAGGTCAGCAGCAGCGTTGGCCAAACAGTACAGTTTGAACTGGTATAGTATATTTTTTCCTTATTGAGTTAATTAAAAGTGTAAAGCCAAATTAAGCATTATTTTCTCTGATAAGCCTTCTATATGTTCCAGTAGTAGCTCTTCTGCTCTTCGAAAAGCCCAGGTCTGGATCCAACACCTTTTGGAAAACAGTAAAATGAGGCTAATTTCCAGCTGAGCAAAAGTTGGACTCAGATATGGAAACTCAATAAGGACTTTACTCTGCAGGTCAGGATTCCAGAAGAATTTCAAGGTATCACAGGCAAGTCCATGCTCTCCAACTGGTTCCACACATCCTTTGGCAGGGAGTGCTCTTTTCAGGATTTTCAGGAACTTGCAGATGTTTCACCACTGTGTTGTTTCAGGGCATGGCATTACTGTTTCCTTCCTGGAAAGAACATATGGTGAGTCAGATGGAGATAAGGCCATGCAAACTTGAGATCCTCTTTTGAATGGCTTCTTTTGTGAGCATACTGTGTATCTTTGCAGACTAGTGCTGGTAGCCTTTCATTTCCCCTGCAGAATTTGACTCAGTGACTTGAACTAAGGGCTTTGCATGAATTAACACACAATGTGAGTAAGTAAAGAATACCTACAGGTACAGAAAACTGCTCAAGAAATAATCTTATGTAGAAATGAAAGGATGCTGTGGCTTCAGAGCATGTTCAGTTTGCAGTCCTACAGAAGCCACTGGGTGTTGTCACATAAGAGAGGTTATGAGAATTTGGACTCCTAAGCAGATTTTACAGCTACTAAGTGATATATTGTGATTTGCTTTGGATTCTGTAGAGGAGCTTTTGTCCTCAGAACATACAGTGGAGGAAAGAGAAAAAATAATTATCTTTTTGGAGAAAACAGATCAAGATAGCAGGGTTGGTACCGGTCCTAAGTCTGATGGGATACAATTGTCTGTTTTCCCTAAACGCTTCTCTGTGTTTCCATTCTGTTTTGATTTATGAAGAAAACTTATGGAAGTTTCATTGTATGGCACTGGAAACTAGACAACCTCAGAATACAGGTGATCTCTTGTTTATTTAATGTTAGGCAAGCAGACAGAATGGTGGAGAATTCCTGTGCTTACATCTTTCTTTCCAAAATCCTGTTAGATGGCCAACTCAGATGCTTTTGTAAACCTGGACTAGTGCCTTCATTTAGACTGTCTAGGTAAGTTTTTATTGCATTCATCAATGTCATAGTACTCCAGCCATGTATTTGATATTTTTTTTCTTTTAACTTGAAAGCATATTTAAAAAGTGTCTTATTTTTATTTAACGGTTCCTCCTTTTGGAAACTCTGGATAACCATTAATGTATGGGCACTACTGATGATTCTTTTCTACTAAGCATTTACACTTTCAACACTGGAAATAGTTTGTTTAAAGCAAAAGCAGTTTTATCTACCTGAGCTGCAGACAATTCTCTTTATCTTTTCTTTTTTGAGGGGGAATTGGCAATAATTCTTAAGAACAAGTATTTTCATATATAATAAGAAAGAATATGATCAGAGAATGGTTGGAGAATTGCTCACAGCACCTAACAAAGATAACTCAGAGGGTGTTCATTATTAGGTAGTAGGTAAATTTGCATGATACTTGGAGGCAAAAAGGAAATGCTTGAGATGTGGTAGAATTATTGCCTGTTGATATGTAAAATGAGTAACTGGTTCACATGGGTTCTGATGAATTGGCAAATTCAATAATAACATATTTTCACTGTTTCCACAAGTTTTGCTGTTTTGAGAACAGAAGAGATTTCAATTTGCTCAAGCATAACCACTATATGTTTTTACAACCAAGTTCACGATTCCCAGCTCAGTTTGCTCCCTACTTTATCAATTCCCTCCCACCACGATTTCTTGTTGCAAACAGAGAGTCAAGACCTATGAATAAATCCCCTGCTGTCACCTCAGACATGCTGGTTTGAGGTTGTTTTTTAGCTTATTTCCGTGTTGACATCTCACAGTCATGATTCTCTCTCCAACCTCTAATGTTATTCTGAGCACTTTTTCTTGAACTGCTTGAGACTATTGACAGGAACCACTTACTGAAGAACTCTACTGACACCACTCATAAGAATGCCAGAATCAAAAAGACAGAGGATCATATCTTTATAAACTGAAATATTTGAATCAGTAAGAATATTCCTTGTCTTCTGGAACCACATGATTTCACCCTAAATTGCTTCTCTAGCAGTGAGTGAAATAGCAATCGAAGTTATTTCTTCTTGGAGAATTCTTTTTTTGCAATTAGTTTAGGTGGGAATTAAGGCTATTACCATCTCTTGTAATGTTTCTCTCTCTGTTAGATCTCCTTCTCCCAAATTGCTCATCTAGTGTGTTTATAATCACAATTAGTCTCCCACAGGGGTTTTCTTTTGGATGTCTTTTTAAAGAAGGCGATTTATGAGGTTACCCTTTTAAAGTAATGAGAATGTGCTTTATTGCAGGACAGACATGGTTCAGCCTCTCTAACAACACTAACTCGAAGTGTTGGAGCCAATCTTTTCAGGGGGTTTTATTCAGGAAAGTTTGCATGGAGCTGTGTTCTGTCTAGTCTTCACACAGGTGTGTGAATACAAGCAGAAAAAGTGAGTGCCAGCCCAAGCATCCTAAGCACCTTCTGACACAACCTCAAGAGAGAGAAATAAAATTCGAAGTTTTGAACTGTAGTAATTTAATAACCCACCACTTCTAAGATTGGCACTTGACTGCTTGCATCCACTGATACTGGCAGACGAGGGACTTGGCACCCGAAACATTCAAAATCCTTCTCCTTGAAGTTCGCAGTGTCAGTGCTATGCTTGGATAAAAATTTTTGTTTTAAATTTCATACCTGCCCTCCAGAATTTGGCCTGTTAGCATCTGAGGTTTTGGATTCAGGCTTTTTGCTAGTGGATGCATTCTCTCCCTTTATAGACCCTGTAAAGTACTACAATTAAACAACCTGAGCTGTTTCTGTGCTCTAACACTTTCCTAATCTCGATTCTGGACTAAAAAACATGAAGAAGTAGCATACTTCAAACCCACTAGAAAATAACTTTCGACATATGATAGTTAAAGCTTAAGCTAGTTCCTATCTTATCCCTCTGTGTATTTATAATCCCTCTTGAATTCCAGCACATTTTGTTTTGACATTTTTCTCAAGAGTTACCAAGACTAATATGAGTAGTTTCAATCTACTCCAAAACTTTGATACAAAATAAAATACACCAAAGATTTAAATGATATAAACAGCTATGTAGTGAATACTTAACCGTATCGTGGCAGGAGAGCTCAGGGACTCAGTTTCAAAATGGAGTTTTCTTCGTCGTCCCTATCTGTTAAAATACTTTTAGTTAAAGTGGTTATGATTCTAAACCATGAAACATAAAGCACTGAATGTACAAGGCATCCTTAAATGCTTTATTTTGATACTTAGGAGATGTATAACAAACAAACTGGGGCTTTTTTTGATAGGTCATCCTCCTGCAGGAGCTCTTCTAGCAGAGCAAGTGCCTTTGTGGCACAGCCCCTTTGGTGTCCCCGTGGTAGCCTGTGTGGGAGATCCCACCACATTTAGCTCTGTTCAGGCTTAAAACTGAAATCAGCCTCACCATGTTTACACTGGGGAAGACCAGCAGCTGCCCTGGTAGTAAAAGGTTGTCTGAAACAACCGGTAGTTTTACAAGATGAACCAGTACTTTTTTTCCCTTCCACACCCCACCCCCCCCGGCCTTCTTTCATTGCTTAATCTTGCAAGCCCATTCCAGCAAAACACAGACTCACTTGCCACTTAGCCAACACAAGCAGTGCTGTTTCCTGTTCATTGCTTACCATATTCCCTGCTTTTGGAGAGCTGGCAATTCCAATATGGCAGAGGGAAGCAGCTGCTGCCCCAAAGTGCCTGTGGGAGGGCGCCTGCATTTTTTGGTTCTTCATCTCCTCCGGTCAGTGAGTGCCTGGTCTGCCTTCCACATGGTCTGAGACCTGCACGTCCTTTGCAGCATTGCACCACATAGACTAGAAAGGTTGAATTGTGCAAACAATTCTGTGATAAAATCCCTGAGTTATCTCATCCTTTTGGAGACCTTCTCCTGTGGGAAGGCAGGGAGCTGTGCCCAGATGTCCTGATGGACATATTTTGAAAGTATTTCCAGGCAAAGCTGAATCGACACTTGTGGACGGCCCTGCTTTAAATGCATTTTAGCCCTGTGCAAAATTAAGCCACAGTGTAAATGTCTTCAGATTAAAAGTCTTCTTAAGAAAATTGCTTGGATATTATGTTGGGAAGTACTCACAGCCCTCAGCTTGCATCTTGTGCACCTATGTCTAAGGCACCACGTCCTACTTAGAACCCACCCTTGTAAAAGAGATAGTGAGAAACTGGAGCAGTTTAAACAGTGACATCAACTGTGTTTTGAGCAGAATGTTGGGCCAGATGGCCTCCATAGGTCCCTTGGCCTTATATTATTCTATGGAGCATTGATCCTCTCAATTTTGCGTTACTGATGTTTTCAATATGAGTGTCAGGCTGTTCCTAAATTATGGTACTTTATGTGTATGGAGGAAAACAAAAGCACACGGCCTATTGCTGCAGAAATTACTGTGGGAAAAAGGATTTAGGCATGCGATTGCAAATGGTTGTACTTTTTCACTAAAAAAGGAATCAGCAGTAGCATAAGCTCTACTATCATCTACGTTCTTTATCTTGTCCTTAAATCACAGAGGTTTCTATACATACAAATTAAGGACACACTATACAATGGAAGAATCATTTGTTTTTAAGTCTCCAGTTGATTGATAGTGCAAATAAAAGAATTTCTAAAATGAAGAAATGCAGTCCTAATTTCCTGAGTTATGCGCTTACCTTTTTGTACTTTATTATTGAATTGAGATGTTTAGATTGCATTTTTTTTTACTGTCATATTGCAGTTATGCCTGGTTATTTTGATTTAAGTTTTTTTTAGCTATTTGTTTAAAGAACTTTGGAACCACAGTAATTTATTTTTTTTGTCAAATTTCATATGAGTTTATTTAACTCTATCTTGCAACGTTATTGCTGCACACAGTGTGAAAAATTGCAGTCATCAAAATTGGTTTAGGAGGCCAATGTATGTGTCAATATTACTTTTTTTTTTTTCCATTCTACACAATTGTAGGATAAAATGTCTTTCTAATTGCACAGTCCTTTCCCTTTAGGACCGATTACAAAAGGGAGGGCTCTTCCAAAATACTTATTATGGTTGTTTCTTATTTCTGTTACAATTGTCTGAGGCCCCAGTCAAAATCATAGTCATGTTATTCTAGGCATTAGTTTAATACATAGAAGCAGTTCTTGCTCAGTGAACTCATATTTAAGAGGCAATGCAAATAGATAAAAGAAAATATATAATCCATTCCTTTACAGGCATCTTGAACTTTATCTTCAGTGCAAAAAGGCAGCACAAAATGTGTTCATAAAACAAGACTGCTAACTGAAATTAAAATTCTAGTGAATCGATGGAGCAAAAGTCATAGTTATCTGAAAAGATGTAGCTGCCATGGTGGACATGAGATTATGAAGCATAAAATGTGCTGCCTAGAATTCTACTTTAACCAAAATTACTTGACATAAAAATATCATCTTTCTAATCTCCCCTACCATCCGCTGTTGCTGATACCTCAGCAAAGGGTTTTAGTGTTGCTTATGAGGCTTTTTGTAGTGAGAAAGAATGAACTCCTGCCTCGAATTCTGATTCAGTGAGAGGCAAACTAAATGTAAATTGCCATTACAAAAAGTTAGATGTGTCTTTGTTAAGGTCTTCCTTATCCTGTGAAAAGATACTGCCTGGCTTTGGTCTATATCTTTATGAAAATGACCATTTGTTTGAAAAATGCAATTAAGAAGATCAATTAATCTCTTATTTGCTTTCCCTCTCCAATTGATTTTAACCACATCTCCATGTGTAATAGGTCTAGTTAATGGTCATCTGCAAAGTTAAATATTTATTTTGATGCCAGCTGTTAAGATAAGAGAGGATACCTTCCACCAAAAACCCATGCTCAAAACTAACTTTCTCATATAACAGAAAAAAAACCAAATTCATTATTCACATTTCAGTTGTATTATAGGTGTTTATAATTTATTCTAATTCTATTCCATCCTTTTATTGTTCCAATGGGGTGCTCTTCATTGCTGTTGCTGACCCACTTCCAATAGTGCATTAAGCTATGTGATTAACATCTGTCACATGTTGTTTGTACTCTCATCTTCTCCCCAGGGATGTAAGTGTGTGCAGTGAAGTGTCCTGTTAATTTGTTATTTTAAATATGCATGTTGCTGTGTATTTATTAATGAAGGCAAGGTCAGAAAAATAGGCCTTACTTGTGGACCAAAAAATGAGTAGGTTTGTGATGCATTTTTTCCTCAGTCCTGATGTCAAATAATAGTATTGTGAGTAAAATTAACACAGAGACTTCATTTTATAGGGGTAATATGATGTCACATGTTCTTTTTACAGCTTCTGTCACTGTTTTGTTTTACTACATTTGTTCTTACAGAATGCACGTTTGCTTACCAGTGAATTATCCTCAGTCCAAAATGGTTTTTGGATCATAGATTATATTTATCTCCAGGAGCTACACTGAAGATATCATAAGCACGTATATGTATGGTACTATCTACCAGTATTTTAACCTTAGAAGAATTAGTACTGCCAGTAAAAACCAGTCCTTCATCAAGAAGTGATGGGCACAGTTTTACAGGGGTTTAATTTTTATTTTATTTTTCTCATTTGTGGTTTCTGAAGTGGTTCCTTGTGCAACTTGTCTTTGCTTTCCTTGCTCATTTTTTTGTCCAGTTTATTTCTGGTCATCTTGGCCTATGCAAAAGCTAAAAGCTGTGAGCCATTAGCTTTTAAAAATGTGAAAACTTGTTTTTGTAGTTATTGGGCTGTTTCAGACTAAAGTTTTGGAAACAGCTGGGCGGCTAATCAGTAACTTTCTGAGAAATACTAATTAATGAAAAATTTAGTGGTCTGGATTGCTTTTAGAGCAAGAGGTTTGCTCCTTGTCAGGTTTCTATATCCTCTGGATGTTTGCTTTGTTATCCTAAGAGCACTTTCTAAATGGAAAAAGGAAAGTTTGAAAAAGAATGCACGATAACAGAAAATGAGAAGATTATAAATATGAACTCTGGCTCTCTTAAGCGGAATGGCTAAACTTTTGGGGCCAGGATTTCATCCTGAAGGTTTCTGATAATGTTTTTTCAAGCTACAGAATACAAGTGTGAGGAAATACTATTACCAAGGCTATACAAAAGTGGAGGATGCCAAGAACTACAGTGTATTTAATGTCACAATGTTTTCTCTGTGTCACTGAGAGTCACTGTCACCAGACTTCCCACATGGGACTGATTGTCACACTCAACTCTTTGAAACAATCATGATTGCGAAATTTGGCATATCAGGTTTCAGTACTGCCACTTGCATCCCTTCTCCTTCCCTCTTTGTTGCCTGGTCTAATGTAATTCTTCATTTTGTTCTGGTTTTGCCCAGGCTAACCCAAAAACTGCAAAAGTATCCATTAGCTTTGATTCGGGTTCACTAGGTTTCCAAAACTTAGCAAGCTGATAGAACAGTTCCTATTTCAAGTTACATTTTTCAAATAAAATAAGACCTCTGAGCCACTGTTGGTATAGCAAGGATAGCTAAGATTGCAACAGAGAGAAGACCTGGATACAGAAGAGACTATTTGCTCCACAAAATCCATTTCAAGGTTTACCAGACTAGGCTGAGAAGCTGTCATTCATTAAGCTGCTCTAACAGGATACCTTTGAGTGACCATATCCTCAGGCAGAGAGACCCAAGATTAAACTGTTCTGTCAGAAGTAAAGCAAGACAGAAGATGGCCGTAAAATTGGACAAGAATTTTCAAAACTGAAGAGAAAATTCAATTCCTGATGTTAAGCTGAAAGACTGCCAAAACTTCAAGAGCACACTTGAATTAATCTTTCCTGTATCAGATGCTTAGGAGTCCAGAATGAAAGGTCTATTTTGTGCCATAAGCTCTTTTCAGTCTGCCCCTAGGATTCAGCTCCTGCTTCTGGAACCTCTTATACTCTATGGCAGTGGGAGATGACAGAAGAAGTCTTTCACTTCCAAAAACCAAGTACCACAGATACCTGGCCTACCCAAAAATCCTAGGCCTCTGTGATCTGGGTGCTGGGCCTTTGGCCTCTGTGCAAGGTACTTAATCACTGAGCCAACAGGAACTTTGTGACTACACCTAATAGTGAGCATGAGTTACTGAAGTTGCCATTCTTCCTGTCGAATATTATTATAGGGGCAATTTCTCGTGTAGTTAATTATGTCTAATGTCAAATTAGAATTTGCCAGTGTTGATTATAATTGGTTGTGTTTTGCTGCACACGGAAATTCTTAATGCTGCGTTGTTTAAATCATAGTTCTGGATTAGCAGTTCAGAAGGATTCTTTGGAGTGAAGAACTGACAACTGTAATTGTGCAATGGACTAATTGAAGCAGGCTAAGCAATTAAGGAGTTCTATTTATAGCCAGAAAACATTTCCGACTCTTCTTCCCATCCTCCTCTTTTGTTACCTTATGTACAAGGGAAAGACATAACACAGTTTATATTCCCATAGTTTCACCAGAAACGATGAGTGTGTTGTGTAAAGGTAGACCCAGTGGGCAGCACTGAGGTCTGAATTAGACATATGTCAAAATGTGGGTTTGATGGCCAAGTCAGGGCCAGGGGCAGATTCTGATTTGTGTGAGTCAAAGCACTTGGCAAACGTCTTGATGAAATTTCTCATCCTAAATGGAGTCCTGTTCTTATGCTCATCTTCTGGGACAGTGCTCCTCTTGAGCAATGTGGGTCAGCTGCTCCCTTGTGAAAGTTTCATCACTCATCTTGGTCTCAGAAAAGTGACAGACTGTTCCTTCAAGATTTTGGCAACAGCTGAACCTCACTGGAAGAGGGGCCTCTGCATTGTTTGCACAGGGGCTGGGGCCAAACCCATGAATCTGGTTTATGATTCAGGGGTTGGAGTCTGAATAATCTGCAGGAATTTGTACTTGGAGTTCTGGTTTTGGCCTATTGTAACTCCTCTCTTGTTTTTATTTCTTATATATTGATGAGGTATTTGAGCAGTATAAATCACAAGGAATCAAAAAATATATGACCCAGCCTGGGTCAAAGAGCATGGGGTTTGCTTTGTCCTCTGACTCCTACCTATCCCTTGCCCTCTGTTTTGTGATCCTGAGAAGACAGGGTCCATTTTTTCATGGGAGGGGAGATGATTATCACTAATGCAGAGAGGCATAAGAGATTGGAATGAAAGAACTAAGGTCATAGTCCATGGCAATCAGGTGAAATAAAATTTTGGTTACTATAAAGATGGTAACTCTTTAGCAGTAAGGAATTAGTTCTTGCAATTTTTATGTGGCACTTTTGTGTCAGAGCAGGGTGCATAGCAGCAAAAAGCACTGTGATATCTCTCATGTTCCATTTCTTTGACATATTTTAATCATTGTTCAAAATTATACCAAAGGTCTTTTCTTGGATTTCTCTTCCCACAAGGGATGACATAATTTCTTTGCTGCATCATTTCTATTTGGTATTGGTATTTTCTTTCAAAAGTTAAAAATTACTTTTCTCGTTGTAGAAGCAAATAACCGTGCATTTTATTTTATACTGCAATTGAAGTTCTTTTAACTGGGAAGACTTTTAAAGGACTGAGGTGCTAGTAAGACTTAAAAATTATTCACTTTTAACTCAATTTTACCTCACTAATAGGTTAGCATTAGTTTCCAAACACGTATCTCCCTTTCTAAGTTCTTAGGTTACACATTAAGCACAACAAGTATTATGGTCAATTGCCAGCAGTCCAGATAAGATCAGATAAGATCTGCTGTTTCCAAAATGACATGAAAACAACCCTTCTTAATCCTCTAAAATTCAAGAAAAAAAATAAACAAAACCTCTGAGGTATTTCTATTTGTCTAGATGTAAGCCCAAGTATTTCTTTTTCTACACTAAAACCTTCTGCTGTTGCTATTACATTAACATTTAGGGACTAATCAAGGACAAGGCCCCACAGATGATTTCCTACAATCCTACTAGAGATGGTAGGAAGCAATCTGGCAAGTTATTTCCTCACTGTGGTCTACCATTTTGACAAACCTTCCATAGGAAAGCTGATTTACATCTTCTTATACTGTGTCTTTGTTTTCGAGGCTTTATGGCCCTAAATGTGCCACCAACTCCTTCATCAGCTGGTTTTCCGGGCTTCCTTGGTGAGTAGCTACAAACCCAATGCCACCAAGGTTTGATCCAATGTAGCCTTTCACCCTTCTGCAAACATTTTCTGCTTTGCAGAACAATCAGTTATTTGTGTTGGCTCTCACTGCAGAGAGATAGGCATGAAACAGAAGTACTGCTGTTCCTGTGAGAAGCACAGAGCTAGTTTGTTGCCTCAATAAAGAGGAGCCAAAGGCTTGGAGAGCCTTCAGGGGGCGCAGGAGGCTGCCTGTGTGCCAGGTGGACTTGCTGGGGAGGCAGCCCTGTGCCCCCAGGGTGCTGTACCTCCGTCTGCAGAGAGAGCAGGGCAGACCCAGGTCCTCCCACTCCCTGTTTGCAATGCAGCAGCAGTTGTGGTGTTCCAGGAGGACCCTGTCTCTGTGCCACTGATCACACTGCTGATGGTAAGACAGGTTCCTTTGCTGCACACACTCAATACCCAGTTTCCGGGTCATGAGAAGTGTGTGGATGAGCTCTAGACATAAGTCCCCACCCTCAATACAGCTGAGAGGTTTCTGGGAGAAAGCCTTTGTGGGGGATCTGAGTGGCAGTTCACCTAGAACTTGATATAGCATTGATGGGGACATGCTGAGGAGTGTGCCTTAAGTCAGACACTGTTGTGGGAATCTTAATCACGAGGACATTGTGTTATCTTGGAGCTAACAAGACAGGCAATCCCCTACAAAAAATAGCTGTTAAGCCAATACATTTGCCATTATACTGCCACTGTGGGCCTGCTGTGCTTAAGAGCAAAATCATAATCTTGCTGAAGGCTCCTTTATTGCCTACACCATTTTTCATTGTTCAGAGATTTCAGTTTCTCAAATGAAAATTAGGGAACGTCATTCCCTTTATTGCTGAGATGTGCTTTGTTGCTAAGCATTTTAACTGAAGTGCTTTGAGGCTAAGATCAAGACAAAGCATTTCAGTGTCATCTCTTTGCTAAATCAATTCTCTGATGTTTATGTTTGCAGTAAAAAGGACCTAACCACTGAATCAGCCTGAATATGTATTAAGATGACTCAGGCTGAAGAAATACGAATGCTGCCTTTGAAAACTGTAATATGATCTTCATCTGCCAACATACCACAACATTAGGAGCTTAACATCACGGTGAAGGACAAGAGAAACAAGGATTATATAGATTTAAAGATGTTGAGTTCCTCTAGAAAGAAAAACTCTATGCAGCTGTACAGGTTGGAGGAAAATACAGCTTTGAAAAAAAAAAAGAGACCTGTGGGTCCTAGTGGACAACAAGCTGGATAGGAAACAGCAGTGTGCTCTTGCAAAAAAAGAAGGTTAAACACATACTGGGTTGCATTGGTGAGAGTGGAAGCAGGTTGAGGGAAGGGAATCTTTCCCTCTATTGCTCTAATCACTACGATAACAACTTTATTTTATAAAAGTCAGAAATCAATAAAATGCCTTACTGACTGTTAGTAAGGAAGATCCTTAGAAAAGTCTTTGCCACCATACAGAGACATTCAAAAATATCAAGCAACTGCTGTCCAACTCCACATTCATCCATTACAATGAAAAGAGGCTGTTGCTGATTATGAGCTATGCACCTTTTTGTGGTTTTGGAGCAATTCTCATCTGTTCATTAAGAGATGAAATTGAAGCACCTTTTTCTTTCTCCAGAGGAATGCTGACACCAACTGAAAAAACTATGAATTGATTAAGGGCTTGCCACTCCTAAGGATTTGCTTCAAAGACAGGCCAACAGCTTCAGTCATATTGCTGTGCATGCAGTGATGGAGTTGCTTGTAAGCCGTAATTGAGTGTTACACTAAGTGCTTATGATCACACAACTTTTTGTGAGCCAGAAAAATAGATTGCAAATGCCAGTGTGTGGAGATGACAGCCATTGCATATGCCAGATTGTGCTCCTCCACCTGCAGCTGAATTCTCAGTGCTGGAATTCCTCCCATGCCTTTTCAAGCCAGCCATGTCATGAAAATGGCTGCCAACGATTTATCCAGAGCTTGGAATGAGTCCTTGGCTGGATGGGGAGGAAGAGGTTGGCCAACAGAATAAATGAATAGAGCTGAAATAATTTTTAACCCAGCAATTTGATCTGTCTGCTTACGAAGAAAAACTTTTGCTTTGCTATTCCTACAGGAAATCAACAGATTATTTTTGTTTTAGTTACATTATCTGTAGCAAATTCAGATGTACTGCTCCTAAAAAGATTGACCAGATGTTACACGTGATGCTCTGGAATCAGTGCTAGGATGGTCACAGTTGAATGTGTCAGCCACCAATAAGCACAGTGTTTCCCTAGGATATGGTCAAGGATCAAATTCACTGCCCTGTCCTTTTGAAAGAATTTCTGAGTGTCATAGGTTTCTATACAAAATGGCTTGAACTGATTTTTATTGTTACTGTGAACATTCATTTCAACAGCCTCAGCTCTTTCACAGCTATTTGCACGTCACACTTACTAAATCTGTTGTATTTGATGCCAAAACTGCCTTCAATTCTGGTAAGTTACAGTGTTTTCCCCAAAGCAACCTGGTTTGAACTGTTACTACGGCATCATGCCTTTTCCAGGGAAGCAGTAGGATCAAATGGCTCAGTCAGAGATGTTTAAAAAGGATTACAATAGGCTTACTCCCCATTAGTCAGCACACTTACTCCTATCCAACTACTGGAGTGAGCCCAGATGAGCTAAACTTGGGACAGGTCAAGCTAAAAAACACTTCTGTCAGTTCTTCCTGTGTGAAAATTGTGACATGGGTAAAAATAAGCTGTGGAGTCATCTTCTGTTGTTTTATTTCCTTTGTGTTTGCAGAGTAAATCAAATCAGAATTGCAAGAATCTGTGAAACTAGACCAAGTTAAGTTTCTTTAACACTTATTGATACAGCCTTGCTCAAACTTTTGGGAGTCTTTACTGGAAGGAGCACTTTCAAAGTGTCAAGCAATACATAGAAAGATCACAGTAGAAGTGAGTGCACACTGACACATGGCTATGTTATCTATTGGTATGTGCACAAAGGGAGCCTGTAGGACAAGAGGCCAATTGTGCTGCTCTGTTGATATGTGTAGGAGTGTTTTATCTCGATGCAGAAAAATTAATAAACTAATGAATGTTGTTCTTCCCTGTCTCTAGTGCTACAGCAAGAACCTGACATACCAGGAGGGCCTCATTCATGGGGCTTTTTGGTATTGTGTTGGTGATACTCCAAGAGCCGTGTTCAGTACTCCAAAGGTCATGTTCACTTGACTGCCTTGGTTTGTGTCAAAGGGTAATAGGGAAAGAGAGAGAACATGTAACAAGAAGAGTAATGGTGTGAAAACATTGCCTTTGTTCTGCTGTTATTTAATCCATCATTTAGTCCCTTCAGTAGACTTGCAGAGGATGGGACCAGCAGAAAGAGAAAAGCATTGAAGAAGATATCTGGAAGGAGGAAGATGACGTTGTCAGAGCTTGGGTGACAAGCACGTCTGAACGTGAGACTAAGGTGAAACACTTTTATCTTTTGTTGTTGAGCTAAAAATTGAGGGGGGAAAAAGAAGGAATTAAGCTGACCTTCTTGGATCCAATTAGCTGTACAGACACATTGCTGCTTTGGTGAGACTGATGTCCTCTGGCAGGGGTAGACATGGTGGGATCACAGGTGCCAGTACCTGCCTGGCTGGCTGTTTCCTGCCGGGGCAGAACGCCATGCTGCTGCCCACAGCTGCCAAAAACTCTTCAGATGTCTGAAGCCATAAAGAAACCTGCCAGTCTGAGTTGCCAGACCTACTCAAGCCCTTAGATTCAGGCTCCTACCAGGGGTTGGAGGAAGGAGGAAGAGTGAACTGCAGTTTTTCTGGGCTGGTAAGATGACTGTGGTGGTTCTGAGAATCCCCTGTCCATTGTCACCAGCCCTGTGCAGCCTTCTGAGCTTCCTCAGTGTTAACCTCAGTTCCTAGCATGAACTAACCTTCTTCTTCCTTTGAACTTAGCTTACTAAATTAGTTTTGACATAGAACATTTGAAGTACAAACAGGCTGTAAAATGTTAGTGAATAATGGTCTCTTTCCCCTGGCATAAGATTAACAAACCCAGGCAAAACAACCAAATACTGTGCAGCTGTACCTAAACTGAATGACATGAGCTCTTACAACAACCTTCAGTGCAGAAATGAAATAAATATTCCCTAAGAGTTTATTGATGATTCCCACTATGATGCAGTGCACATGGATCAATTAAATCAATAAGGTTTTATATAAAAAAAAATTGAACCTATAATTCTGCCATAATTGCCAACAATTAATATTACTTCTGTAGAAGGAAAGTCTCCTCAGTTTGATTCTTCATAATTCAGTCTCAGAAATCAGTAATTTGCCTTTATTGCACTGGTGCCCCTTGATTAAAAACAGAGAACACAACAACTTAGAGTGATTTCTAATTGAATTATGTGTTTTTAAAAAAAGCTATTTTATATTAATGATTTCTTATGATGGGAGGAAAAAAAATATCACTCTCTAGCCTTTCAGGAAATGCAGTATACAGATAACAAATCTCTTAATCATATTTTTCTTTCTACAAAACTTCACCTATGAAGCGTTTTGAGAATTAATATGTAATCTTTTCATCTGAATGATACCATACTGGAAGTCTGGTTTATGTAGTCCTACCATAACATGCCTATGAGTCCTCAGAAAATATTAGAAGATCCCTAATGCCTTTCAAACATGGGGACAAATTATTAATGTTTCTGCTTCAAATTATAAATTAGTGCTTTTTCTTCATTAAAGACTGTAGAGTTCAGATTGTATTAAAGCAATAGAGAAATCAAAAAGTTCATTAAAAGAGAACCTCCCTAAACTCTTTCTGTCTTTATAGGAGAGAATGATATTAGAGTTACAACTAGCTTTTTACCCTTTTTCATTTTGATGTGCATCATGCAAGGTTTCTTACAATGAAAGATATTTCTATGTAAACTTTTTTTTTGGTTTAAAGTAGAATTTGTATGCTAGAACTCTCTTGATAGTAGTCTGTAATACAACACTTTTTCTCCTCTTTATTTTCCAGTGAATATGTGTGTTAACTTGAAAAAAAAATGACATGAAAAATTATAAGACAAAGAAAACATAATAATGATCCCCTAAAATAGATAAGTTTGTGTGAGTTTTGCATTAGAAAGATTTTAAGGATGTGTGCATATTTTTGCCACTGACTCTCTGTAGGTGACAGGAAGAGTAGAAGTTCAGAAACATCCCTCTCAGTGCCAGAGCTGCCATCAATCTGATGAACAATACCAGGTTGGATGTGGATCTTTACTGAGGCTCACGAGTGCTGCATGGCATACTCTGGGGTCCTGGTGATCATTCAGGTCTGCTGATCATTCAGAGCTGGCTGGAGCATGCTGGACATCCATTCTGCTCCTCTTCTTTCTCTAAGAGTAAAGGTGTTGAGAAGTAGCTGGTATTCATCTGGATTTTGTTGTCATATGGGCAAGATATTAAATGTGTTTTTTTTTTTTTGAAGCACTGCCAGGACCAATTATTTATGTATAGCTGGTGAAGAGATAAAAATGAGCTACAGATTGACTTTGATAAGAGAAAATTAATTATTCTCACGGTATAGGATATATCCCAGTACCATAATGCAGGGAAATAGCCCCAAGCAATGAGTCCTGGAAACTACAGTTACGTTCAGTCAACCCAATGCTGCCATCTCCAAACCAGCAACTTAAGGAGGCTGTGTAAGAAAACCACTTTGTCACACTGTCCAATTTAGTGAGTAGCATCAGAGGGGTTGGGGAACAATCTTGTGCTGACTTTACCCTGCCACCACTGCTACTCATAGGTCAGATACTTCTATCATATATTATAAAATCATAAAAGCAGGGTTGAATTCTGGCCTACATTGTGTATGTCAGAAGATTCTTTCGTCTGAAATGTATGTTTTAAAAATCCAATTCAATATATATATATTTTTTTTTTCCCCAGGAAAATAGTAGTATAAAGCAGGAGTGATTTATGGATGGTCAGGGGAGAGAGAAGAAAATGGGTCATGAAAAAAGGATAAATAATGAGACCAGAGTCATTCCTGCTATTATGGGTTCAGCATTTTTGCCTGTTATGTGGTGTTGATAATGAATTGAAAGAACAGTTGTTTATTGAAAATCTGGGTATAAAAAGAGAGGTTTGGCTGTTGTTTTACTTGGAAAAATGCTGCAATGTGTAAAAAAAGCTATATAAGTTACTAAATAAATGGTTGTCTAAGAATTGTCATTACTCCATCTGATAGGAGCTTCATTTTTCATATTTATTACCTTTCAGGATAATGGAAGATGATAAATGAGTTTGTGAAATTGGGAAATAAGCTATGCTTTTCATCAGGTATTTATTAAAATATGCATTTCTGGACTTAGTAAAAATGTGAACATAAAAATGTTGCTCATCTAATATTGACATGTGCTGAATAAGGTCATCTGAGCAATCCTATCTCTATACATTATCAGTATTTTTAGAATTCTTTTATGGAATTCATCCTGGCAGGTAGTTGATCCCAGGAGAGACATCAGAATCTTAAATGGGCAGAAAAATAAAAGAACACTGATCACATGAATATTTATGAGAATTATGATTAGAGAGAGCTTTTAGCTACAAAAATTACATCTTGATTCAAATTTACTAAAAATTTATAGATGTTTCTTAAAGTATCCCTGAATTAACACTTAATAGGCCAATTCACTGCTGTGAAGTTGAAAGTCTTGTAGCTACTTTTTCCCTTCCTTTTTAGTAGACTTTGGGTTCAAGGGATATTAAGGCCACTCGTGATCTGTATGAGCAGTCTGTGTCCATATGAACAGTGAGTGATCAGAGATCTGAGTTGTCAAATATCCAAATCATCCTCTCCAACTTGGAAAAATGGACCTCTGAGTACTGCATAAGCCTTACAAGGCTTAGTTTGGGTTATCCCAAAGATTGGATTTTAGTTTCTATCCCAAAGATCAGATTCTACCCCCCCAGAAATTTTGAAAATAGTGTATTTCCATCTGTTATATCCCATGAGGAAATATTTGGCTTATGTGCATTGCCTGTGGTACTGTTTTTTTTAATGTTTCTCAGGTCAGCAAAGGCACCATTCACTTTCTGTATTTATATTCCTGCTCTGATGTTTCCTCTCTTCAGAATTCCTAATCCCTTCAGTTCCTTTCCCCCTTTTCTTTGAGAAAAAAAGTCTGGCGGTTGAGATTGCAAAAGCTGCAGACACACTGTGAGAACATCTGGGAATCCTGACAGTAAAGTGTTGAGTCCAGCAGCCAAGTACTTGTCTGAGACCTTTGCTTTGCAACTGCTGGGTTATCTCTGTCCTTGGAGACCAATATCAAGTGAGTGTCTTTTTAAGGGGATCGGTGGAAGTATCATCATGGAAACATTTGCTCATCCTTTCGGCCACTTTATCGAGTTCAGTGAAGGGGTGGAAGAGGTTCAGGCTCACAGGAGGCTTCCTGGTTTGTGTTGTGCCCAGCTGGGATTCTGTCCCCAGGCCTGATGCAGTGGTGGCACCAAGCAAGGGATGTGCTCATTGATCCTCAGCTCTTCTTCATTTTCCCACACACCTTAGGGGGTAGTTCTTATGTTGGCATAACCTCTCACCAGAACTAAACCCAAATAAAATTTTCACCCCGAACTCTGATGTTTTTAGTTTCTATTTGTATCTTTCTGTATCTTTACCCGAGTTTTAAAATTATTTTCAATCAGAATCATTGCATGCCATAAAAAAAATTGCCATTGCTCTAGTTTATCTCGGAAATCAGACTAAGCTTTCTGCATTACAAACTCAACAAACCCTGGGGGCCTTAAGGCTTTCCTGAATTGCTTGTTTTAACACATCATATGACTATAGAGAAAAAGCACAAGGCAAGGAAGACATTTTGCTACTTGTCTTCTACCATGCAACACTGCCATCTGCGTGAAGCATTTGAATGAGATGACTTTATAGACAAAGAACAGCTGGTAATAACTAGAGGGAGACAGGAAAACATTTGCAGTGGTTTGATCCTGGGAAGGTGTTCCCTTAGGTTAATTTATTCATTTTCTGACTTTTTGCAGGTCTTTTTACACTACCTTTCCATCAGGTAATGTGGTTGTTATGGAGTAAATCAGGGATAATCACAGCACTCGATTAAAGGCAACAAATTCAACAATGATTATTTTGGAGGTAAAGAAGTAAAATTGAAAAGTCTATGGGGGAAGCAGACTGAGAGTGCTGTAGAGGTACCAGCGGGGGAGAATGCAGGTCAGACCACAGAAATGGCAGGTGAGCAGTCATCCAGGTTTCACGAAGGTCTCCTCACTGTAGTATGATCTGACTTGTGTTAGGCACATTTTAATGTTTGCACTGCCCTGGGGCACCCTGAAGCCCCCAGCCCCCAGGGCACTGCCAGCCTAAGCTGCACTCTGCCAATCTGTGCTGCTACAATTACCTCAAAAGAATAGATTTCTAAAATTTTTTAACCTTAAATTAACCTCAGGGAAGTATTCATAATTCCCCATATCTCTGAATATTCCGTCTTATTGCACCGTACACTGAAATGCAGTACCTGGAGACACTTGGTACCTTCCAGTGTGGTAATGCCTCTGTTCATTCCTCAGGTCTAAAGATCCAGAACCTTTAAAAGTCCCCAGAATGCTCCTTTCAAGGCTAAGAATCCACAGTAAGTGAAAGTACTTTTAAAACCAGGTTTTTATGATGCAATTAGACGTTCTTTTTAATGGTTTCCAGAAAAAGAGATGAAAGTAAAGGTACAAGGAGTAAATTAAACTTTAGCTTTTTAATGTTGATAATAATAGATAAGTGTAATTATGCTAAACACTATACCTATTCTGAGAGATACATCTGGAGTACTGTAAGTACTGCTAAGTAGAGTGAAGATATAAAGGAAAAACTACATAAGAGGATAACAAAACTCTGAATATTCACATCATGCTATTAGCATGAATGTCTAAACGACAAGATATTTTAGAGGTAAAGAAAATAATACAGATTTCTTAACATATTTCATACAAATACCGATAGTCTCAGAGTAATTACTGAGTGCAAATGGCAAAATTCCATGAATTATATTTCATGCAATGAAATGGAGCACCCACCTGCACTAGGAAATAATTATTTCATAAGTACTGGTAAAGATTCAGTATGTTTTTCTTTTTTTTCCCCTGTCAGAGCACACAGATGTGCTCATTTTCAGAAATCTGTCAGCCACTTATTGATTTGGACTTTAAAAATACAAAAAATTTCCATCAAAACTTCCTAAAATCTGTCCTGATTTAGATTAATTCCTCTAATACCTGCAACTGGACTCACACTCCGCTATTTCATAGAATCTGCCCAGCCTGTACTCGTGCTTGGGATTGCCCCAACCCAGGTGCAGGACCTTGCACTTGGCCTTACTGATCTTCATGAGGTTTGCACAAGCCCACCTCTCATGTCTGTCCCTCTGGATGCCATCCCTTCCCTCCAGTCTCTCCAGTCACCCTCACCACACAGCTTGGTGTTGTGAGCAAACTTGCCGAGGGTGCACTTGATCCCACTGTCCATGTCACTGACAAAGTTGTTAAACACCTGAAACAGTTAAACAAACATCTCAAACATTTTAACATCTAACATTTTAACATGTTTAGTGGTGCTGGCCCCAATACCAATCTCTGAGGAGCGTCACTCGTCACTGCTCTTGACTTGTACATTGAGCCATTGAACGCAACCTGTTGGAGGACAACCCTCCACCCAATTTCTTACCTACTCAGAGGTCCATCCATCAAATCCACGTCTCTCCAGTTTAGAGACAAGAATGTCATGAGGGACAGTGTCAAATGCTTTGCACAAACCCAGGCAGATGACAAGTCTAAGTAGATTTCTTGGCCCTCCGAAAATAAATGGGGATTCTTCATGCCTCTTTATAAATACCTGATATGAGTTTCCCAGCTTATCCAGAGGGCTGAGACCCAGGTGCATCACAGAAGAGATGCATCTTTTGGACTTCTAGGGAAAAAACTGGCTACGCTGTCCCTCTTTTAGGTATCAGTAAAGCTCCTGCTCAGACATGGTCACGTGTAAGTGTGGCTGTATGTAGGTTGTCACCAGGGCTGGTACAAACTGACCCGTTGTGCAACCCTGCCAGAAGTCTATGACTGCTCATGGAATATTTTGTTCGATTAATGTATTTTGAGATGTTTTTGTTTGCTTTTGGAAGAACTGCTTAGCTGTGTCTTACAGACTGTTCTTAACAGTGCACTTGACCCTTATGTCTGCAAGCAGACAACCTAAATGCCTTGCTGAAGTCTCTTTCCAGTTTCTTGTTTAAGTTCTTAATAATTCCGATGTCTTTTATTTTTTTTTTTCCAGGCTTCACACTAAAAGGTTCTCCAGCTGAGTTATGCCCCTTAGTCATGGAATTCACACCCCACCCCCTCCACTGACGCAAACTTTGGAGAGCAGCTCTATGGAGGATAACCTAAGTGCTGCCTCCAGAGCTAAAGTGAGCTGTCCTTGCTTGTTATTGTAATGTTGATATACATATCTTCCTTTCCTCATCTGTTATATCCTAATGTCATTAGGATGAGCCTGCAGCAATTTTAAAAGCTGGCTGCACAGCCTCTTTGACGTCATTACAGAAAGGTCTCGGCTGCAGACCCTGCATATACTGTCTGTGATATAGTGTATAAAAATCCATGTCAGTCCTGGCTCTCAGGGAGCACTGGAAATGATTCAACTGTCTGGAATGGGCAGATGGCTGCTATCAAAGTTTTATTATCACCATCATTATTATTACAGTGGTTTGTGACACATATTGAACTTTCAGACTGGTGTTAAAGCTTAAATATTTGAGCAACACTTTCGGAAATTCAAATCCTTTCCAATTCGACTCCAAAAAGTGGGAGTACGTTTTTAAAGCTAATTAGACAGATTGCTTGGTTCCACTTCCAACTTTCAGAATAATTATCTCAAAATTCTTGTTCTCATGTAAACACAACTGTTAACTATTTTTAATTGCTTTGATTTATTGCAGAACTTAAATTCAGTACATATTGAACGTTCAGCAGGGTGGAAAGAAAATCTGAGTTAGTTAAGGGTGCATATGGGTTGGATTGTCTACCAAGTCTTTTTCTCTTTGGAAATGCTTGTAGTCAACACAGGCTGCTAGATACTGCCTGCTGCAGGCATCCTCTATAACCAAACATACTAAGAGATATAGGATTAATTGGTACACATTTCTTTAAAACAACTGAATTTGCAACACGTGTAGGTTTGCTTGGCAATTGCAAGAGTAACATCTTGTTTTTATCTTGTAGCTGCTGCCTGCATTCTGTTGGGCATTTGGGCATTTCACCTCTCATGATTCTCTTGTGATACATCAGCAGATGGCTGAGGATTTTTCTGGGTCATCATGATGGTGGCCCAGTCTGAGCTATGTTTCCTGTCACTGAATTGCACTTGTCCTTAGTTTTGTCTCCACTGCTGTCCTGCAGCTCACCAGCGTGAGGTATACATAAACCACTGCTGCTTGTGCCATTGCCTTTTTGTGGGTTTATTTGGTCAATGACCTGAATGCTGCAGTGTTGGCTCTTGTATTGGTTGTTTGGGTCAAGCTTTCTGTTTGACTTGGTGTGCTCTTCCCTCTGTCTGCAGCTGGCCTGACAGCAGAGGTCCTCTCAGCTGAGGTATGATTCACTGGCATATTAATTTCCATTTTCAAGAGGGCATATTGGCCAGAATTTCTAGGCAGATATCTTCTCCTGTTTGTTTTTCCTTCACCATCTTTCCCCCACACCCAGTGATGTCTCGGGCAAGGTATCTAGTAGGCAAGCTTTTATTTATTGACTAAGAGACGTTACCTTCTCTTTGTAACATCATCTTCTCCAGCACATTCATAACACCCTGGAGTCCCTTTCAGTGTCAGAATTCCCTGTTATGCCCCTGAAATTCCTTTTGTTGCCTACATTGGGTCTGGGAACAGAGCAGCCAGGCAGAAAGGGACCTGGAGTTTGGATTGACAGGTAGCTGAACATGAGCCAGCAGTGTGCCCAGGTGGCCAAGAAGGCCAAGGGCATCCTGGCCTGGATCAGGAATGGTGTGGCCAGCAGGTCCAGTGAAGTGATTCTTCCCCTGTACTCAGCACTGGTGAGGCCACATCTCAAGTGCTGTGTCCAGTTCTGGGCCCCTCAGTTCAGGAAGGATATTGAGGTGCTGGAGCAGGTCCAGAGAAAAGCAACAAGGCTGGTGAAGGGACTGGAGCACAAATCCTATGAGGAGAGGCTGAGGGAGCTGGGGTTGTTCAGCCTGGAGAAGAGGAGGCTCAGGGGAGACCTCATCACTCTCTACAACTCCTTGAAAGGAGGTTGTAGCCAGGTGGGGGTTGGTCTCTTCTCCCAGGCAACCATCAGTAAGACAACAGGGCATGGTCTTAAGCTGTGCCAGGGGAGGTTTAGGTTGCATATTAGGAAGAAACAGCAGTGTTGGATCAAGGGTTGGACTTGATGATCTCAGAGGTCCCTTCCAACTGATTCTATGATTCTATGATTCTATGATATGCTCTTTCACAGAGACAAAGGGAAATATAGCCACTTTTCATTCCTCCTGTTTCTAAGTGTGGTTCTATTCTCTCTACTGTAACAGAGTTTTGTATCCAGGTAAGTATAACAGTAATTGTGCACGTAATTTCACTGCCCTTCCTCTATGCTACATTTGTGGAAAAGTCCACTGCAAATAAAAAACTGGGTTTGAAGTGGGGGAGAAGGGGAGAGGCAGGCAGCTGTATTACCTGACTGACTAGAGATGCTGTACTCTGGATTCAACACATTCACTTACAAACTACACCAAACAAAGCTTTTCCTGGGCATTGATTTCTGCCAGCGGCAGGAGCTGCAGTCTGTAATGGATCCAGAGGTCAGCTCCCAGTGACGCAGTTTCGAGGAACATGAACAGAGCCAGTCTGAGCTCCAAAAAAATCAATCACAGGGAAATGGCCTCCAGTTTGTAGCCGTCAGAAACAGTGGCAGCAGTGGGGCATTACCGGCCATTACCCCGCTGCTTGTCAGCTCAGTGTCTTCTCCAGAAGAGCAGGGTCAATCCCTCTGCAGAAGTTTGGACCGTGTCACCTGTAACCAGGCACAGCTGAGCTTCTAGGAAGTTTGTGTAAGGAAGGACTAGTGATTGTCACAAATGTTTATTTTTCCTCTTTTTCCTCTTCATACTTGATTTTTGGCAAAATTGGGCGTGTGAGTCTCAGTGGTGCCAGAGCTCATCTCCTTCTGCTGTTGAGGGAAACTCACTGTGCCTCAGCTCTTTTCTTCCCCTTTGCTGCCTGCAAGGCATGGCTCTGTAGTGAAGGTCACGGGCATCACAAATCTCAGACTGGGAAGGAAAGGGAAGTGTGTGCTGCTTGCTATTCCAGACATGACTGCTCTCAGAGGATCACTAATTGTCTCTTATCGCGCTACGTTTAAGTGGAATGGAATCTCCTGAGAGATTTAAAATAACCTAATCACCAAGTGAAGGCAGTTTAGGGAGCCTCTGTCTGCACTGTTTTCAGTTAATTTCCCTGGCAACCTGGAGCTGTCTGTCTAGGAAGCTGTGTCTGTATTGCCTGAAGTTTTTCTCAAACTCTACTCCCACCTGATAGCAGGCAAAAAATACATTTTGTTGGCATCTTTTGTATACATTCTCTTGTCTTTCCCCACTAATTAACATGACAGATAGTGGCATAGGGAGATGGAGTGAACCGTGTAGACTAACTTATACAGTACTTAGGGTTCGATGTATGATTTAGATATGTATCCTCTCTTCTACCCCCTCACCTAAGATATTCAGCCTGACTTACTCACATGTGTACTTCTATGGTTGTGCAAGCATAAGTTACTTGTCAGATGTGTATCTGACCTTGTTTTCAGAGGAAAATATGGCTGCAAGGAGAGCTGAAAAAAACACCAATTAATGATCAGATGAAGCAGCGTAAGAAGAGTTGACTTAAAAGGACAAATGAATTTAAGTTGTGGGGTGTTGCCACTGGGTTGCTAATGACACTCAGGCTAGTTCACTCACAGGTGATTCAGGAAACTCCTTGCCCATTTCTGGGACAACCAGCTTTTGACACAGGTTTGTAGGATCTGCAGATGTGTGACCAGCTCCAAACTGCATGTCCGCATCTTCTTATGACCAAGACCACAAACATATGCTTTTTGAGCTATGAGGAGAGTGATCTGAAGGAGACTTGCACATGCAAGACATGATGTTAATTCCTGAGAGGTCCCATCCCTGTACCCTAGGGCTGAGTCTGGTGTGCAGCTAAGCCCTGCAGCAGGCTGACAGTGTCTGCCTTGGCAGCTCCTTCTGGCCCACTTCCCCTCATAGCCATGGGTGTGGATTGACAAAACCGTGCTGCTCTTGGCCATGGCAATGCCATGCTTAGGGTGCTCACAGGCAACGTGGTTTGGCAGTAGCAACTGGCCCTCCTGGAGAAAAAAGGTGTCCCAGTGAATGGAGAGAGGATGAAGAGGGAGTGCCCTGCACAAGTTGTATCTCTCCCAGGCAGGTCAGCTCGTAGCCCAGGCATATCCAGCAAGTGGTACCACTGGGTGGGGCTCCTGAATTCCAGTCCTCAGCAGCCTGATTCTGGATTGCTCCTTCACCTCCACAGACTGCTACAGTGGGCTGGAACCAGGACAGACTGTTCAGATTAATCCGACTGTGAGCTCGAGTCTCCGTGGTCTGAGTTAAGCGCGTTCTTCAAATAGGTTTGACACAGATCAAAGCGAATTAAAGCAGAGTTTGCATGTCACAGAGTCATAGAATGGCTTGACCTTAAAAATCACCTAGTTCCAATCCCCCTGCCAGAGGCAGGGATGCCGCCTGCTAGACCAAGTTACTCCTTTGTGATCCCACCCACTTGAAACCAGTGCTAATTCCATGAAGTTTTTCAAGTGTATCAGCTACCGATTATTGCTGGATTTTCAGCTCAGCTACCTGCTAATCCCTGAAATTTTCTCCATGTTTCAGAGACACATAGATTGCTATCCCAGAACTCTTAGGGTAGAACCATTTATTCTATCAAAAGTCTTGTATTTGTATTTGCTGCTAGATTAAAAAAATAATCAAGAGGAGTAAAGGGTAACACAAGATTGCTTTGTTAAGTTTTTCCCGTTTTTCACAGAATATTCTGTTTTTTCTCAATAATAGTTTTACGCTTTATTTATTTATTTATTACATGACATTTTGCTGTAGGACTAGAATCAGAGAAGTTTGAACATCAAACAGATATTTTCTATGTCTGGGTTTTTATTCTTTAGTGGAAAATTCTAACAGAGTGCTTCTTTCTTATTGCCTTTAAAAACATTGCCCCTTGACCTATTTTATTTTCAGGTTTACCTACATCCAGCATTCTCTGGGAGAATGGAAGAGAGAACGTGGAAGCTTGGGAGAACATGGAAGCTTGGGAGAACATGGAAGCAACAGGCAAAAAATAAAAAGCATTGGCCTCATAAAATTACAATATGATCTCTGAGTTTGGCTGGTGACCATGCTCTAGAAGCCACAGTAGACAGGACACAGAGTCAGTTGTGAGAGACACTTTGTATTCTCAGGACTGTTCATATAAAGAAAATCATTCCTTTAATATGGATTAAAATGCACACAGGTTTAGTGGTCCAGAACCAGATGTGTGACAGGTGAGGTAGAAAGGAAAGGCAGTAGGACACCAGGGAAAGAAAAGAAACAATGAGGTGCTCAGGAAACCTGAAAACACCATTTTTCTTTAACAAAATAGTAGATGTTTATGTTGGGAGTCAGTATTCCATAGGTATATAATTTCATGGATATATAAGAAACAGTATTTTTGAAGATGTTAGAAATACGTCTTTGTGAACTTCTAAAAACTCTGAAAAACAAACACTTATGGGGTTTTAGCTTATTGGATTTGCTGATGTTTTTTCTGTGGACCAAGAGATGACTTGGCATTTGAAAGAAATAGATGAATGGGACATCCAGGCTATGGACATTCATTTTCATTTGAGATCATTTGACTGCGGCTCACAAAAAGAACATTTTCATCAGTCATTGCTTGGTTAGGATTTCAGACTATGGAAAAAAAAAAAAAAAGAAAAGGCAAACCCAACTGTGAAATACAGTTTCTAGATACAGTTAGATTTTTTGGCCATCTTGATTTCCTGGTGCCCTGTATTCTACACACAGTACTGTGGCCAGAACAAGCTACTGTAGATGTGAGAAGAAAATGCAGGTCATCCTGATCTAAAGCACATGTCTCAGCCACTCTATCTTTCCTCAGAATTTAGCCAGTGGTAACACATTAAAACACTTATGAGTCCATTCAGCACAGGGCTGTGTTACATATGTATGCTGGCCTACTCATTAAAATTCATGAGTAGTAGTGCCTTAAACTTGCCTACTACAAGGATTTTTTTGTTTGGATAGTCCAGACAGGCTCATAAAAGCCACCAGTACTTTATATTCTAGATCCAACTCTGCAGCAATAAAGCTCCTTAAAAATTGCATAGATACAGAACTAAACCAAATGCCACAATATAAAGAAAACTGTAAAAATCCCACACTGTATTCTTAAACTGACAGCTTAATCATTCCCTGTAAGATTAGTGTCCGTGCACTGGCTGAATTAAAGCAGATCTTACATTTCATGGCTAGAATTCCAGTAAAACTGCAGCATGATACGCAAATATTTTCTTCTCCATTGAAGACTCCAAATTAATCGTTTCTGGAAAGGGGGCTATTTTTTTTTCTTGAAGAATGGTAACATAAATAAGTTCTTAAACTAGGCTAGTAGGATATATACCAGACTGCCACTAATCCTTTTAGCTAATCCATCTATTTTGTCATTCTCACCTGAGAAGAGGTCTTTTTTCTTCATTTCTTACAGAAAGTTTAATGTTGGGGTTTCACACGTTAGAAAAGACTTCACGATGTGTACAACGTGACAAATGTGCGTAATCCTGCTGATGTGATAACCACTGTGAGGGAGGTTTTGGACCTTGTGGCAGAGAGTCCTGCAACAGCCTCAGAGTGAGTCTGCAGGCAAGTTCAGCTCTAGAAAGGCTTTGCATCTAAAATGGTTTGGTTTTAGAAACTATGTACAGACTACTTATTGGAACTAAGTGAAGTATTTAATGAACCTGTCTAATCAATTATGATGAAAATAGATGCTATGAGTTTCCCATCTAAAATGGCAAACCTAAAAAATAAAAGAATCTTTGAGTCCTGGATTATGGAAGAATTTCTAGGGTTTTTTTAAATCAAGTTTGATTTAAATTCTCAGCAAAAATTACCTTCTAAACATATGTGCAGGATCTTAATTATATCTTTTGAATATGAATTCTGCAACTACCTACAGACTTTTTAGCAAACCCTGTAAACTAGGAAATGCAGCAATGATGAGTAATCACTGATATTTCCATATTTTTAATGCTTACATTTCAATTGAATTTATTTACTGCAGTTCCTTACTTTTTCACTCTTTCTAATTTTTTTTTTTTCTTTTTGAATTGATAACCTAATAGTTTGAACAGGTCTTGGGAAGGTCCACAGATGTTAGTAAGGGATTTTGATCTCTGGGCATCACAGAAAAGGGAGATTTGGAGCGTTCTGCAGAGCAGTAGGAGTCAGTGCTTGAACAGTTAGTGGAAACTTGCCAAGGATCACCTTTACTCTTTCCATCCCCTGTGAAACATGATGACAAGTGACTTTATTTGTGGGTCACTTGAATTTCTGGTGCTTCCCTTGTAATATAGGCAGTCTTTCCTCTGCTTTTTTAATGAAAGCTACACTTTTTGTGTCCTCTGCCTTTCCAAAGAGCAGTTTTTAAGTTTTCTGTTTGTCATGCTGTAATGTGTCTGTATTAAGTTGTTGGTTTAGACTAGTCAAACCTTGTATCAGTGCAAGGAATGCAGTGGTGATGGTGCACAGCTTGGTGTGTGCCAGCTGCTTGGCTATTTACCCAGCATTTTTGGGACAGGGAGTAGCACCCATGTGCCTGCAATTTGCTTTTTTACTTATCAACGTAATTTGTGATTTTCAGTTAACAATCCCTGGCCTCTAGTAGTGCAACAAATGTCCCATTGAGCCTCATCCTTGCTGGGATTATGGTAACCTCTGGCAGAGGAGCAAGTGGGAGGCTGGGAGTGATGACTTCTGTAGCTGTCCCAATGCCAAATGTGATGCAAGGGGTTGGTTTGAGAACATCTGTGAGCTGCACTTCAGGAAGTGACAACTCTGCAGGTATCTGCTTAGAAGAGCAACTAAAAGCACATTGCTCCACTGGGGAGTCCTAAAGGAGATGTGGCATTAGATTTTTTTGTCATATGATATTACTTAATTTAATAAAATAGGCTAAAGGAGAAAAGACTTGTCATGGTTTAACCTCAGACGGCAACTTAGCACCACACAGCTGCTCGCTCACTCCTCCCTGTGGGACAGGGGAGAGAACTGGAAGGGTAAAAATGAGAAAACCCATGGATTTAAGATGTAAAGCAAAGGCTGTGCACACAAGCAAAGCAAACCAAGACATTAATTCCCCACATCCCATGGGCAGGCAGGTGTTCAGCCATCTCCAGGACAGCAGGGCTCCATCATGCGCAACGGTGACTTGGGAAGACAAATGCTGTCACTGTGAACATCCCCTCTTCCTCCTTTTCCCCCCAGCTGATATGCTGAGCCTGGTGCCATACAGTGTGGGATATCCCCGTGGTCAGTTGGGGTCAGCTGTCCTGGCTGTGTCCCCTCCCATCTCCCTGTGCACCCTCAGCTCAGTCGCTGGTGGGGCAGTGTGAGACACAGAAAAGGCCTTGGCTCTGTGTAAGTCCTGCTTAGCAATAACTGAAACATCCCTCTGGTGTTGACTCTGTTTCCAGCACAAATCCAAAACTAGGACAAGTAGCCTAAAAGAGAAAAGACCCCCTCTCCTTTCCCACTTTCTGATAAAGCAGCTGAACTTTACATGGAGCTGGACATTCCACAGGCAAATAGATTGCACTATGAATGACTTCATGTAAACATAAAATATTAGAGAAGCCTGGTCCTCCTTTAAATCCATTTCATACTGTGGCCAGAGAATGTGCCAGGTGTGTCTGAACTTTGCCACCTTGAGAAAATCTGGAGTCTTTCCCTTCTCACAGGTCTGATGTTCTTCCCCATTCCCACTCTCCGTGTTTCCCTGTTCGCCTTATCAGTGTTAAATCAATCTTTCAATGGGAATGAATCTTTGACCGACCTTCCTCATACCTTTTGCTGTGCCATATAACTCTGGCAGGTCTGAAGTGGTTTATGGATTTTATTTGTTTACATAACTCCAATGTGAAGATTACTCTGTGAAAGTTCTCAGAGCGTCCTGAGCAAAAGCAGGAGTTCAGCTCCTCCTTCAGGACTCTTTATAATTAATGTATTTTGGAAGAAGAAAAGGTGGGATTTTTTTTCTTGTAGGCTATCTGGGAAAGTCTTACTTTCTCACAATAAATATCAGAGCACCTTTCATTTTTGACCAACGAGGTGGCTTACTGACAGGACTCTGGTTTCTGGTGTATGTAGGAAACTCAGGCTGAAACTCATAACCTGTCTATCTCGTTGTTATTACGGGAATAAATTTAAATAATATATATCTGTTTCAAAGAAGTTGCATAGTTATGCCATTGCCTTGCTCTACTGCAGCATCTGGGATTCATCAAATTATTATACAGCTGGTTAGATGTAAAATACATTTGTGTACTCAGTGCCTGTGTTTTCTGTTTCTGTGAACTGTTGGTGTTTTATTGTCTCTTTGTTTCAAATAAGCAAGTTTTTAGTACTCTATATTTGGATTGTGTGGACAGCTGAGTTTGGCAACTTACATCATTCTAACCAAATTTCGATTATGGAGAGAATTAGGTTACATTTTATAAAGTGAAGCTATAATTCATTTGAGTCATTGTGAGAAGCAACAGATAGTGTTACCCTTATTGGGCATAAATAGATATGCAAAGACAAATTAACATTATTCTGTTTATCCGTTATTGGAAAGGAATTTTATTTATGCTTCAAAGTATAGCATCGCTAGTTTTAATGTTACACTTCAATTACAACTAATTTTGTATCTCTTTTTTTTTTTTCTTGAAGTAGAGGAGTTAATTGCAGAGAAGACTTGATCTTAGAAGCTGAACCAGATGGTGATCTGGCCAGCAGGGACGTGTGCTCCTTCAATCCGCCCGCCTTCCCTCAAACTGAAAGCAGTACATCAACACTGGTAATGCCAACTTCCATGACCTCAGTATTCAATGATGTTTTTCTTACAGTCTTACCATTTTTCAATCCCATAATTTTTTGAAGCCCTGCTCATAATTTTGGAATAGCTGAGAGTTTAGCAAAATGGATTTTCACCAGGGATAGTGATCATAGAATATTTTTGAAGTCAAAGTTGTTTTGACAACGTAGGAAAGGTTTCCTTGCTTTCTGTTTCTTATAATGCTTAATACGCTGACAGTCTTTCCTAGAGCAATTCAAGAGTTTAGGTCAAGAGATTAAAAAAAAAAAATCCTCTCAAACTGCAGTACCAAATATTCTACTTGTTCTTGTACTCATGAAACAATTCTTGTTGTCTCACTGCTGGTGGAGGAGTTAAAGAGTCTTTCACTGATTTTGAGCTTCATGAAACAACACCCTGCCTTCTTTGCATCATCAGCCCTTGGGTTAATAACACTGCTTCAGAGCAATGTGGTAATGAAGTTTATGTAGGTTGATGATGAAGGATGTGTTGGCCATCAAGAAGAGTATGGGGTTTAAGAGAGTCTTAGATGAGCTTGGCAGGCAGGATCTCAACCCCTACAGGCAGTCTGCTGTGGGATCACATGCCATTTGTGCAGTGATGTGTTTGTTGACAAATGTGACATAAAGAAATTTAGGAGGAAAAAGAAACCACATTTTCTTAAAGTGTTTTAGATCACTTTGTGGTCTAACCACATGCTCAAAAACTTCCTGAGATGGAAACAGTCTCCAGATGACCTACAGGCTTTAAAACTTACCAAAACAAAAAGTTCTCTACCACAAAAGCATTCCAATTGTTGTACTCTGGTTGAAAATAGTTTCTCATCATATGCTTAAATACTGAAAAATGTTCTGGTTCCTTGTCACCTTTTATTCTTCTGCAGAAAATATAAACTTCTTATAGTTTAACATAGCTTTTGGCTTATGGGATAGCTTTGTATACACAGCAATAAATTGGGGCATACAGTAAAACTTTAAGGTAACTTGCCAAATTATCTCCAATGTCAGCCAGGCACAACTGTTTTTCTTGGCATCAATTTCCACAGCATTTAAACAGCATAATGCACATTTCTACCATCTCTTTTTTCAGAAACAGCATTTTCATTGGAAAACCAATCTACTGTGAATCTGGGGAATAATTGACCACCATGTCCAACACTAATTTCAATTTAACAATATAATTTGTCCTAGATTTCAGTGGGACTTTGAGGATTTATCACTGAGGCTAACATGGGCAGAGTTTTTCTCTGATCCTTGATATGTATGCTTTCTTTTACAAGTTTCTACCCCGTGAGAGCATCGACACTGTACCTTTCCTTGAGATATTGGGTTTCTTTGAACATACAGAATTGTGCAGGTTATATATTTCTCCTCTATACCCTAGTGTCTTCTGTAGTCAGATGTAAATGCACCTCAGTTTGACTTACCTGGCTGTAAACAAGGGGGCTGTTAATCTAGATCTCTGCACAGCCTACATCACCTGCTGAAGAAACTTGGCTCTCTGCTCCCAGGACTACATTGTTATCGATACTGGAAGTAGCTGGTCTCAATCCAGTTTGGGAGAATTTTCATGAACTATTCACACCTTTCATTACAGGCTAATATGCCCTTAACTAGTCAAGTGTTTATTGGAATCCAAGTTAACGTTTGGAGCCTGATTTTTAGCTCTGGTTCTCTCAGTCCTATCTTGGCAGTTCAAAGGGACCCTAAACGGGATGCGTGTTATGTTTGTATAAAATTATGGAATATTAAGGCAGGAGTAAATGATCAAATTTTAAGGCTTCTTATCTTAACATTGTAGAAGTATTCCCTGCTTATAAGTGCACTTGTGCATCTTGTGCAACCATCTCAAAGCTTAAATAGGCACAAGTCTTCAAGATCTGTGTTCACAGACATTAATACATGGCAACCCTTCCCTCTCTTTCCCAGTAAGCAGCTGATCTTCTTGTCTCTGCTCATCTGAGAAGATAAACATCCTTCAATCCAGGTCCCTCCAATCACAAGTATAGTTAATATATTTTTCTCCAGCTGGTCAGGATTCTTTCTGACAGTCTCTCTCTCCTAGTCACTAAGCTTAATCATTTGGAAGGATTTACCTTTATGTACTTCAAAGATCTTTATTTACCTCAATTTTATATGTGGCTTCACATCTGCTCCTAAAAATAAACCTATGATTTTTTTTTTTTTCAGAAATTGGAAGCTAAACTAACAATTCAACAGAGAGACTTCAGCTTTTCTGTGAAGGTGATTATTAATGATTTAAAATAAAACAACATGATAAGTTTCAAGGTCAAAAAGGATCTACTGTTTTTCAATCTTCTTCAACCTCTCAACTTTTAAAATTTAGGTTGATGGTGGAGGTAGAAACCTATAGAATTTAGACCAACTAGCAGCATATTTTAATTATTTGTGGCTATTTTGTATTCCTTAGAAATAGTCTGTAGACTGCCAGCATTGGATATAAATGTGTTAGAACTGAGAGTTCTGGTTCTTGGGGTCCATTTTTATTTCTTCAGGAGTCAGCCCTTACTTTTTGTCAGTTATAAGACCCTATCTTTAAGTTTTTTAAGCTTACAAATCTGTACAGTTGGGATATTAGCTACATCCTTCTAGGAGATGTTATTAAGCATCATTATCAGCGAAATACTAATCTTTTTGCATCTTTCAGAGTAAAAGACTAAGTATATTACAAACTAAGCAAACATGATTTAAATAATAAAGCAACTTGAGGTTTGAAAAACTTTAATGGTTGGACAAACTGTATCTGACCCATATAGTTCTAACACTTGCAATTCTTGAAGATGAAGTGGCTGCTATAAGGATTCTTTTAGTGTCACTTTAGATATTTGTCAGCAAAACAGCATAGGATAGTTCCCAAACTATCATTTATTTCCTTTTTGAAGCAACAAATGCTTTCAGAAAGTTGCCGTGTCTGTGGGAAACATATTAATAACATTTCTAAGCAATATTTCAGTTTTTGTGGAACTTTATATCAAGTTCTGACCAGCTGTACTGTTATGTCCGCTAAAAGCTGGACTATAATAAGTTCTGGGGAAAGGGCATACCTTCAGTACATGCTTATGCCTGTGGTATAAAGTTCTGCTTTCTGCTCCCAGCCTCCCTGACTCTCAGACCTGCTGCACGTAACACCTCTGCGGTTCTGCTGACGTCTTTGCCTGAACTTTGTGGTGTGGTTTTTATACACTTTGTTATAGCTGAACACAATAGAGGTTTGTCTTGGTTTAGAATTCAGTGCACAATTAACTGTTCTCTCCAACAAGATAAACAATACTGGTTAACTATTTCTTTGTGTGTAAAGATAAATCTCTGGACGCAATTCCTGACTCTTTGTGCTGTGTGATACGTCAGCCTGAATACCCAAAGAAAATAGAGCAAGAAATCATGCCCACTTTCCCACTTGCATTTTTTTTTTTTAATGAAAAATGTGGGAAGTGAATTAGAGGCTACATTTTCAAACTTGATCTTTTTAGGGTATTATTTCACCAGGCAGATTCTACGCAATTAGGAAATGAATGGACAAGTGTATTGGCAACAACCCAGTTTGCCACACTGGTTTTAGTAAGAATTTCTGTGCTAATTATTCTGACTTAATCTGCCAGTAATCTATTGATTTTTCTACCCAGTAATCTATTGATCCTTACAGTCTGTTGCTTTTGTCTCATCATAGAGAATCTATGGAGATGGAAGGCGCACATCTTCCAGCAGAGCCTCTATTTGGACTATGAATTACCAAGTGCGAACAAATAAGATGTCTGGAAAATTGCAAGTTGCATTCCAAACATTTTACATACTGTTGTGCCCTACTGACATTTTTTTTCTATCCTCGACAAAGCAACAGTTTGGGTTTAGTGCTCATTATTTCCTTTGTGAACTGCTGAGCAGTTTTGTATCTCCTTGTGTAAATCAAACCAACGTAACACTAATGAAATTCTTGAATGCTCTTCCCTCCTCTTGTTGTGACTCTTTTTTTTCCTGTGTCCTGGATTTTTATAGCATAGAATTACAGTATGTGAAATGTGAAGCAGATATGCAACATACAGCAAGTTTTGGTATCCCTCAAGACAGAGACTGTTCAATTACTGAGACAGAGCTTGCACTAAAAGTTAATCTAAAAGTTTCAAAAACTTGCCATGCACTGCTTCTTTTCATACACCTTTCTCTTTTTCACACCATTCATATTAATACCGAGGAATCTCCAATGGAAAAAGGGGCATTATTTATCTTCTCTTCCATTTTTTTCTGCAACAGGATCAGATGTGATTTTTCTCTAAGTGATACATCTTGCTTCACAGCAACAGGATCAGATGTGATTTTTCTCTAAGTGATACATCTTGCTTCACAAATACACATATCTCTTTTTATGTTGCCATTGATTTCAAAGGAGATAAGGCCTTTAATGGAATCCACCACTGACCTGAGACTTCTGAAATATAACACACGCCCTCAAGTTGACCAAGGGTCAAATACACTCATGTGCAGTGGCTTAGCACAAACCTTATCACTGTAAGTGCCTCATAAATCTTGAAAATAGGAATTTTCTCTTTAGGGGGATAAATTTTGCCTAACTCTAGGTACACCTTGTAGTGAATGTAGATGTTTGGAAAGGTCTTTGAACTTTGATTATAGTTAAGAAATTGAGAACACCACGGGTACAAATATTGCAATCCAGTCTTTATTATCCAGTGTTCATAACACTGATTTATTAATGAAGCTCAAAAGAAAGAGATGTGACTTAATATGTTAGATAGTAGCTGTTCCTAGTGTAGATTTACCATTGTTTTTTGCATAACCAGGGTGAGTCACTTCACTTTTGTAGGTATGAAAAATATAAAATAGTATGCATGAGAATATTTCCTTTGTGCCTAGTGTGGCAACAGAATAAAGTAATATTAGTTACTAATCAATTACTATTAGTTAATGCATCTGCAGCTTTATAAGGTGTAAGTAATATACAAAAGCAGCTCTATGGAATTTTTCCCTAAAGGCATAGAAAGCCATATCTACTTTGGATGAGTTCTATTTTCTCCATGTCAGCTGCTTTAATCTTAAAGCTCTGGAATTCAAGCTGTGTTTATGGATTACCACTGATCACAATCTGTAAGACTTTTATATCCTTGACTATGCAAACTTAACTCCGGTCCTATGCTTCTAGAGAAACTGCTTGTGGAAGCAAGATTTAAAATTTGTTTTCCATTAGTATTTAAGCTCGAGATTAAAATTCACACTAATGAAATGCAGATGTACAATTTTACTTAGAAGCTGGATGTGGGAGGATCACTAAGCTGGCTAGAATTAAAAAAAAAAACAAACCAACAACGAAACCAAAAAACCAAAACAAACAAAAAACCTAAACAACCCCCCCAAAAAACTAGAACTAACTGGCAAATATTTCAGAAAATAGTCAGACATTGCTTATGTGGGTCTGGCAGACAATTTAGAAACAGAAAGTATTGTCATGGGTTTTATTACTCTCCCCTATCATCTGAGGGTTCTGTTAGTGATTGTTTGTTTGTCTGTGTGAGGCTGGATTTTACATTCAAAGTGATCTTGGATTATAGAGCCACAGACTCAATAAAGTTAGAAAAGGCCTCTTCAGATCATCTCACCCAAAGCCCAAGCTTTGCATGACCCCAAATAGGGTCGCCTGGAGCAGATTTCCCAGGACAATGCCCACTCAGATTTTCAATATCTCCAAGGATGGAGACTCCACAGCCTCTCTGGCCAACTTTACAGTGTTTGATCACCCTCTCAGTAAATAAGTGTTGTTTTGTATTAAGATGGAATTTCATGTGTTTGGGTTTGTGCCCATTGCCTCTTGTCCTGTCACTGGGCCCTACAGAGAATGAAGATTCTGGCTTAATCTTCATCCCATGTGCTGATGGCTGGTGTTATTCCTCCCCAGACTTGGCACTTCCCTATGTTCAATTTAATTAGATTTCTGTAGGCCTTTTTCTCCAACCTATCCATGTCCCTCCAAACACCAATATAACCATCTTGATCACAATTTACTCCTCTACTTTTCATATAATTTGAAAACTCACTGCAGATGTACTCTGTCCAATTTTCCAGGACATTAAAGAAGAGGTTAAATGGCAAGGACATGGCATCAACCCCAAGACACACCACTAGTGCCTGGCTTCCATCTCGATTTTCTGTGACTGATTACACTTCTCTGGGCTCAGTCATTTAACCAGTTTTCAATCCACCTCCCTGCACTTATCTAACCTGTACTTAAACTATTTATCTATGGATATGTTATGTGAGAGTGTGTCAAAAGCCTTGCTAAAGTCAAGTAAACATCATCCATGGCTCTCCTGTCACTCACCAAGATAGTCGAGCTATCAGGCTGGTCAGGCATGATTTACTCTTACCTGCTTCTGACTGCTCCTGATAACCTTAATATTCTTCATGTGTCCAAAAAAGGTTTCCAGGATTATTTGCTTCACCAGCTTCAGAGGGATGGAGGTGAGGCTGACCAGCTTGTAGTTCCTTGGATCCACCTTCTTGCTCTTTTTGAAGATAGAGATGATATTTGATTTCTTCCATTCCTCAGAAACCTCTTCAAATTGCCATAACCTTTCAAAGATAAGCAACAACATCAGCCAGCTTCCTCAGCTCTCATGGCTTCATCCCATCAGCTTCCATGGACTTGTGTGTGCCCAGTTTGTTTAAGTGTTTCCTAACCTTGCCCTCCTCAATTGAGGGTAAGTATTTCTTGCTCCAAAAATAAGTCCATTAAAATTAAGTTAGAGCAGCGTACTGCCATCAGTATTAAGTCCTTTGATTTTAATCTAATGGAGCATTCTGATTTGGGGTTTTTTCCCATCAGAACAAACCTGGAAGATGCTGAACATCCAAAATTCCACAGGCATTTTCTTGGTATCTGAGTTCTCAATAGCGTTTTGTAGGATCAGCCTCTCCAGAACTGTTCATAAATTTCCTGTATAAACTTGAGGAATAAATCTTGGAGATATGACATTCATTTTGTTTGTTATTTTAGGCCACTTTATACTTGATCTGATCTTCAAGGTCAGTGTTCTTGTCTCTTTTTTTTTTTTTTAAGATAAACAAATTTGTATCCTTTTTTGACCAGGACATCACATCTCAAAAGTATGTGCAACAGAGCTGCAGTTTACATTTCATCTGCTTCAACAGTTGGTTCTGACAGCTGCCAGGAAAGGAGCATAACGTTGTTCACTGCCTGGATTTATGACTGTGCCTTCATCCTTTCTGTAATTCCATGTTGCAGCAATGTCCTGGGAAAGTTTTTATCTGTTGTGGGTAGGTGATAACACAGTGGTCACACCAGTGTGAAGAAATGGTGATGTTAATGTACCCTTAGCAGGGTTTGCCAACAAACTGTTGTCTTCCCTCCACACTGTGTCTGTGCTCTCTACCAAGAACCTTCCCACTGAGGGATATTCTTGCAATATTCTAAAATTTCCCACACCAGGCCTTTAACAGAAAGAATTAGTGACAGTAATCCAGGCAGTTTGCATGTGCCTCGATATATTTATACTACAGTTTTTGTTTGTGATCTCCTTGTGGATTGTTTCGTTAATCTTCTCTCACTTTTCAGTCTACCCATTATCACTTTCTGGAGATTTCCCATTGTTTGGTCCCCTTGGACCAAAACTTTAGGCTAAAATCTTGGTCATTAAACACAATTTCTGGTGGGAAATGCAAAATTTTGGAAATTCCCCAAATGACAAAAAGTCTGCAAATTTTCACAGGTCATTGTGATTCGTTGTTTAAATGTATTTTGTATATTATATGTAATATAATATTATTTAAAGGACTAGTGGCACAAAAGGGATCAAAATTACAAAGTCTAAACTACATGCTTTCTTTAGAAAAATTATCAGAAACTCTGTTTCATTTGAACATTTTTGCTGTTGAAAAGTTATTAGAATTGGTATGTGAATTGCAGTAATTTCTTCCTGAGAAACTGATCCTTTTTGAAAACTATCGTTGTTTTATCAGTAGCAGCGTTTGCACAAGATTTTGCATGATTTTTCTGTCTTCTGATTGGTGAGCAAGTAAAGTTAGCAAAACCAGTCTGTTATTTACAAGGAGTTTTGTCCTAACTCTGTAGTCTGTTCTTTCCCACTTCTCTCAGCTTTTAAAAGAAATTCTAGGTATGTTAACAGAGGTCATTTCTCTGGGACACTGTGCCGGGAAGAGCTGGCAATCTAAACAAAAAAGAGAAACAAGGGTAGAAATGTTAATGTCACCATTTTACTAATGGAGTTTTGATAAACACACTGAAGTCACCGATTAACCTTGTCACAGAGCCAGAAACCGAACCCTGTGACCCACTCCCTGGGTTTAGCACAGTAATACCATCTTTTAAGAAGGAGTTTTGCCAGAAGTGGCAGTAAAAATGAAGCAATTTGTTGTGTATTTCCTTATGATGGCTTACATTTTACAACTGTAGCACCAGTACTGAAATTCACTTACAGCCATCACAGTGAATAAAGCCATTTTCAATGGCATAGACATATGTCCATTATCAAGCAATAGACATAATCTATTTACCATTTAGGCTAATTTTATTTCATTATTAAGACATTTACATAACATATCACCTTTTTCCCCCCCACACAAATATTACTAGTCCTGCTCTGACAAAAGTAGTTAATGAAATACTGGCCCATATTTCAAATTCTAAATAGGTTTACTTGTCTAATTCAGAAAGCTGCCATTGCCATCGTAGAGAAGCAAAGAGAACTTCCTTCTATTATTTGTAAACTGCAGGAGGCTAAATAATCTCTTACATTATAAACAGCACTCACACACAGATATTCACATACACTGCAAAAGAATTCATGCTTTGTCTGGAGTAAAATGAAGTCCCAGAGGTAATTTCTGGACTGTGTGGGAAATAGTGCCTCCCGCAGAAAATTTATAGCCATGATTGTTTAATAGAAATGAAAAATATAGTGTTAAATGTTTTTAACAAAAGCATTCAATTGTTTCATATTTTTCATCTGACTCTTACCACTGCCAATTTATAGAAATTACAAATCCTGGACCAAGTTTTAGGTCACTTCACAGGAACTAGTTTAACTAATTCCAATATATTGTTTTGGTCACATCATAAAATTATTCGTTGAATATGCACTTAATTTGAATTTATTGCTGGCCTGCACTGAAAATAATAGAGTTTATACCAAAGCTCATAAAAAGCCATTTGGGAGTAGTATTAGAAGATACTAGAGAATTTTTTTATTTCAGTTTATAACTGACAGGAAGAGTTGTCTGAGGAACAGCAAATTATTTGTCTTGAGAATGATCTTTTCCACCTCTATTTAGGAGTAGCTGAATGCTGTAGGTGTGATGACCAAACAGGCAAAAGCCTTCCACTGCAGATCCTGAGGCATCCATTCAGTTCTTGTCCTGGGCTGATACCACCAGCCTCCTCACATGACCCTGCTGCAGTTGGACTGGAGGCTTCACATTGATCAGACATGATAACAATTATGAGCTCCCTTGCCTGCTGTTTCCTATAGAAGCTGCCATGGGCACTCTCAGCCTAATGAGTTTTCTCATCTGTTATGATGAATTTCTCATCATCTGCATAGAAAAGGGGAAACTCTGAAGCGAAATTCAAATTTCCACTCATTTTCTTTAATCAGAAGGCAGCCTGGTTTTTTTTTCTGAAAAGAACAAAGTTTGATTTCCCAACCTGACTGCTCTCTGAAAAAAACCCAGAAAGAATCCTTTATGACATATCTTTCTCTCTGCTTATCTCAGAGTCCTTTGCACACTTTCAGGGAGGTGTATTAAAACCCACTCTCTTACCTTTACTGTCTTTCCCCTTTCCAGCTGCCCTTCCCTTCTGAGATCTCTGATAAGGTTTCTTTGGAGTTTGGGGGGATTATCAGCAGGTGCACAATTTCCCTTTTGCTTTAGCTTCTCTGTCAGTAAAAGGAGCATAAATACAGCTTGCCTTTTCCACAGCAGCTCTGAGCCAAAAGCTCATGCTTATAAAGCACGTTAGGCTGGGTACATGCTAATGTCAGATAAGGGTAGGTGGGTGATTGTTATTTCTTTGGCTTAATTGATAATAGGAATAATTGAAAGTGAAGATAAAATTTAACCCTTTGGACTTATGTAGATTTGAGAGGCTGTATTGTTTTCATCCACTGACTCTGATGATGTGAGTTTTATCCCTGAGGAAAAAAAAATTGATCCCAGCAGCAACACTGAAGAGAAATCCTGTAATATGAAGGGGAAAAAAAGTCATACGTGCCCTTTGAATCCTCTGTCCCTTTCTCCTCCAATCTGAATTCACTTTTCCTTTGTATAAGACTGGCATTAAACAATGAAAACCTCGAGACACTTGTGGTCTTGCAGTCACCATTTAAGGGATGCTGGGAGCGAGAGAGAAGCACTAAATTGCTTGTCTAGTGATAAGCCAAAGCTATCATTCACTACATGGGTTTTGGACCAGGCAAGGAGTTCATTTTAACTCTGTACTTGCAGAGATTCCTTGTAGTATGTTTTCTACTGCATTTCAATCCCTTACTATTAACCAATGATGCCCAGAGCAGCTTTTCTTTGTTGTGCTTTGAGGAGAGCTGGGAACTGTAGATGGATGATGCAGACACAGCCAGGTATTTCCCTGCAAAATATCTATCCAACAGCTATTCAGCTTCCCTTGTTTAGTTAAACTAATAATTTAAAGATAACAATCAGACATTTTTCAGCAAACCCCTCACTGAAACAATTGCGTGTTTCATAGTTTCCAAAAGCTTCCGCAAAAGTCAGCAGATTTATGGTTTAAAGAAAAACACCCTATCACATTCAACAGCTTGCAAAAACAAACTTCCTCTCAATTTTGACGTTCCCTGATCACAGTGTAACCTTGTTTAAAGGGCAATTACTGGATAAGACCTTTGCAACTGTTTAGCTGAAAGCTTCTTGCTGTCTCAGTGAAGTGTTCACAGTGAGTATCTGCTGCTGCTTGCTCTCCTGGTGCACTTGAGCTCCGCTTGCTCACAGCGCTAAACGCGGCTCATCGCGAACAGGTTGTGAAAGAGCTGACCTTTAGCAAAGAGGAAATAATCCTCAGCCCTTGAAGACACAGAAACTTCCACAGAAATTAATCATCACTTCTCTAGTAACTCACCGGGCCTTTAGGGGCTGGACGGTGCTTTTGGGACCCAGCCCTAAACTCACGGGGTCACAGTTCTTCCCACGCGCCACTCTTGGGCTTGAGAAAAGGAACTGCGAGAGGATCTGGAAAAGGAGCAGGTTTTTTTCTCTCTGGGTAGCCAATTCAGTCTCCCAGGTGGGAGTATTGAAATGATACTCTCATTTTTTTACTTGATGATTCAAAGTGATGTGAGGAAAATACAGCACTAGAGCCAACCCCGTGTCTGGTTAAAGCTTGTGTGTAAAGTTAATGGGGTCTTCACCATTTTCTGGCTCTTCCTAATTAAAAAAAAAAGAAAAGTTATATTTTTGTTGCATAACTAACCTTTATTTTCCTAATGCATGCATTTGTCAGGTCCCAGTGTTTCCTGCCCCTTATGGACTGGCTAAAAAAAACCAGTGTAATCAAAAATGCTTTCAGTTGCTCAGCAAACCGTAGCCCACAGAATGCTGCATACTACTCAGGAATATAACCACAGTAAAATCAGGAAGCTAGGACATCTCTCAGAAAACATAACTAGACTCTATTTCACTTATCCTCTGAGGTACCTTTAAAAATTCAGTTATGTAATAAATATGGTCGGGAATTATTTGTTGAAATGGTTTATATGTGTGTTGGAAAGGGGCACTTCATCAGAACCACAATTTTTTTTTTTTTTTTTTCTGAAATGTTTTTCCAGTTTCAATAAAACTTTCCACAACACAGATACTTTGAGTCCAAGGCAGAATTTGGTGGGACTAGAGCTGGAGCTGATAGCTGGGGATGTCTGTCCAGGAAAAGTTGTTAACCCAGAGGCTGCAGTGTTTGCATAAAATGTAACAGAAACAAATCAATGCACTTTGCCCATAATTAGAATCTAAGAGACAACGTGTAGTGATGAGAAGATGAATGTAATGGAATAGCTTTGCAACAGGAATAGCAAAAATACTCATCTGACAAGGCACAGGTCCTATTTTAATTAACATAGGGCTTCATAAACTTCTGTTTGTGCAAGGGATTATTTATGTGTTTGCCTGGAATTGCAGAGAGGGAAAGAGAGACACCAGCAGGCCCATTGCAATCTTGTATTTTAAAAAAGCCCCTAAAGTCTTGTTTTCATCTTGCTGACATATGGTAGCAGATTTTGAGCTTAAGGTGAGATAGAATAATAAAACTGTTCCCTTTGTAAATTTATTTGTGAACTCAGGCCTTATACAAGCATTGAATTAGTTGCCCAGGTGGTTATAATATCTAAATATAATATCTAAGTTATAATATCTAAATTTTATGCATTTTCATGCAGTTACATTCCTAGTTATACTTGCATTTCTCAGTGTACCAAAGCCCAGGGACAGGGAAAATGTGACAAAGAGCTGCTGTGAGGAACAGAAATTATCAGCTTAAGTGTCCTGAAATGGTCTTCATCAGCAAAAGATTCTTTAGTGTCTCTTTTCTCTCTTTTTATTTCTGGGCTGAAATATCTGCAAAATTTTAAAAAGTAAGGCATCATATTTTCAGCAGGAGAATCAGTGAAAATCTTGAAAGGCACAATTATTAGTGCAGTAAGGCATATTATATTCCCTTTCTGTTTCTTTGAAATTATAGACAGAAGTAAAAACTTGTTATTTATGTATTGTGAAATTTTAGAATTTAATAAAAACAACCTGGTGTTGTTAAAAAAAGAAAAATAATACTTAAAAATTACAGTAGTTCCCAGTGAACATAATTGTCATCACCAGGCCAAAACCAACTCTAAAATTGACAGGTCTGTCAATTATAAGATGAGAGAACCTGAAGTCATTTGAATTTTAGGAAAGTAATAGAAAATGGCAGATGGGTTTTTTCCTGAGAAAAGAGGGAGTTAAGACCTAGATAGCCTATTTTGATAATGACATATTAAATAGAGTACTTATTTTCAAACTGATGCAGGAAAATATGAAGATCTACAATTAATTAATTAATTTAAAATAGTTACAGGTGCATCTAATCTGCTAGTTAGTTTGTCATTCACATTCTGTAAAACTAAAGAGTTCTAGCACCTAAAATGCTAACAGAGTGAAATGTTACCTGATAAGATGTACCAACAAGCATTTATAGAATTGGGTGCTGGATAAGGAGAATCAAGGTCTTTAAAAAAAATTGTGACTATTAATGGACTCTCATTTTTCTGTCACCTTTGAACACATGGTGGTATTATCCTGACAGGTTACAGAAGAGCCCATTCCTTCTGACATGATTTATGGGAGATCAGTTCCAGTAATGTGTCCTGGCTGTATCAGTTTTAGCTGATAGGAGAAAAAAGTAAGATTTTACCATGCTTTCAACTTTGTCAAGAGACCAGAGGGAAAAAAAAACAACAAACAACCAAAAAAACTATCAAGGGCAATTTGCACATATTATTTTGAAGATGTGCTTTAGGGCTGGGGTTAGTTTCTCTGTCTCTCACTGTGTCACACAAGGAGCCTAGATTAGTTCTAGGGCTTCACAAGGGAGAGGTGTGCTCCCTCCAAAGATATGCTGCTTGAAATCCAAGAAAGACCTTCTTTCATTTTGGATTTCTTGTACTTTTGAAGGGGATGGGGATAGGGGAAGGGAAAGGCATTCCTAAACAGAAATTCCCAAACTGTGATTAACCAGCCACATAATTGATGGTGGTAGCACTTGGCACTGAGAAAAATAAAAGATATTATAACCATACATGAGTATGGGGTAGTACTGATCCTAGTTCAGAACTTACTGGTGAGGGACTGCAGCTGTTTGTTTTAAAATCTGTTTGTTTGTTGAATCTTGCAGGATCCTTCCCACTGACATGAGGAAAGGGATGTGTTTGAGAGAAATGTCCATCTAAAGGGGACCATCAAGGCACCACATCAGGGGCTTGGAGACCTGTGTTCAATTTTCACCTTTGACAAGTTTTCCTTGACTCAGTGTGAGCAATTTGCTTTTCCTTGGATTGCATCTGCACTTAGAAAATGAGCCCACTCCTGAACAAAGGTGTTGAAAGACTACATTAATCTTTGTGGGGTGCTCAGACATGTCACACTAAGTACCTGGATAGATGGCTGACAGCCAAGATGAGGCAAATTACTAATTGCTTTCTTTCAGCTCAGGTTTTTGGGTTGCTTTGTAATCCGTTGTGTGGGAAGACACCAAGATACATGTGTTAACTATTAAATATGAGGCTGTAAAATGTAGATTTGTCTGTGACAGAGCCGTGACAGAATGACAAAGAGAAGCTTCCCTTTTCTGCTCTACTATTTTTCTTCACACAGCAGGATGAAGGTTGGTTACATGAAGATTTGAACAACATTGTGCAGAAGCAAATGAGAAGAAAAATCTGAAGAATTCTGTCAAGAGTACCTTTCTGAGATGTGATCCCTCTCCCAAATAAAATTTGTAATGGGATGGAGTAACACATGAATTTCCTTGTAATTCATGTGTTACTATACATTAAAATTAAGCAGGCAATTAAAAGCTGAGCCAGCTTTTAATTGCCTGCTTACAAAGATTTGAATTGGAGTAGAACTGATACTAATATCTCTTTCCTTTCAAGGATATCTATTGTGTACATTTTCTTGAGTGACTGCCCACTTGGTTTTTGTATTTTTGTCATATGCTACCATCTGATTTGTTTAATTAAGTACTTTGTAGGTGTTCCTGTTCCCCAGGAAAAAAATCCCCAGACTCAGAGCAATACATAATCATACTTCTGAAAAGTAATTGTGTTTTTTAAAAGGTAAATGGTAAGAAAACTAAAGAAACCAAGAATACCTGTAGTGCCAATTCCATAGATGACTTCTCACAGAATTATTGTTACAACATAGGAAAACTGAAACACCATTTTTGTGCTAAATATTAACAGCAGTAACACTGTTACTCTGAAATGCTGACCATGTGAATCCAGAGGTAAATTATATATATATATATATATATATATATATATATATGTTTGGGCTTTTGACCTTTTCAGTATTTGTTTGCCATTTCATTCTCTCACCTATAACCTGGAGATTTATGGCAGAGTAAACTTGTTAATCCTAACAACCATATTTTCATTTGGAAGCTGGACTGACCGTCAGCAAACATCAAAGGAACTCCTTGGTTTTCAAGGGACACCTGTTAAAAGGGAAGGTTCGTGCGTCACACAGCAAATGCTGGAGTAAAACATGTTTACTGTGCTACTGGTGGCTGTTATCACTTGGAAACCTTGCAGGTCTCCTCAGACACTGGGTAGATGAAGAATTAAAACCTCTTCAAGTGTGGGGGGAGCATGTATCTTCTTGGCTTGGGTTTCAGTAAGTTCTTCATATTTTATATCAGTCAAAAGTGTCTTTTAGACCTAAGTCTACTGCTCCTCCAAAGACAAAGAGTCTTTGCAAAGCTGACTGGAGCTGGCTGATGTGGGTGAGTGTGCCTCACACCATGGACCCGGGCCAAAGATCATTAAAGCCAACTGTGATCTTTCCACTGACTTCTGTGCATTTTGCCTCAGATCCTCGGGGCAAAATAGTACCTCTGTGAGTCACACAAATGTATTTTGCCCCACAATTAATTAAAATTATTTGAATTCATGAGACTTCTCATGAGATCAAAATGGTAATCAATATGAGAGTGAGCAGTGTTTTCATTATCACTATGTAGTCCATGTTTTACATTTTTCCTTTGACTTCTGTGTTATTTTATGATCAGAAAGTATCAGTTTTATTTTGGGAGTATCCTGCCTGATTGTGTTTGTGCAGTGTGCATTTGTTTAATGTTTATGCATCAGTTTGTTGAAGATGAAAAGGTATATCTTTTTAAAATTTCAGCAGTTTTAGTGCAGAAGGAAATCATACAATATTGCAAAAATGTATAAGATTTAAGGCACTAGAATTAGAAACATGGTATTGAAGTAAGTGGTCTGACCTTTAAAAAATTCAGTCCTTTGTATACTTGGATAATAATTTAAATTTTTGTATCTGAATGCACCTTTTAAAAATGCTCTTTTTTTCATGAAGATCAAGTATCTTGTCAAGAAACAGCTTGGGACTTGACAGGCCATGCATTTTATGTTCCATTTATGTGCAGGATTTCTAGGTGCCAGACCCTACGCTTACAGAAATGAAAGTTGATTCTCTTTGGTGCCAGCAGTGTAAGTATTCACCTACATGTAAAACTATTTCATTTTGTTTTTTTTTTTTTTTTGTCTAACTATGCTCTTTAAAACAAACAGCTTAATGCAGCATCACCTGTGAAAAAATTCAGTGGGGAATGCCACCCACACTCCAAATGTTATCCCAAGCGAAGTGTGCCTTATGCTTTTACAAACTGCTTCAGGGTGGCTTCCCAGACAGACCAGATTATCCTGCTGCTCAAGTGCTCCAAACCATCCTCCTGTCTTCTGTGACTCTTTTGACCTTTGCCATCCAGGTGACCCCAGCATGCAACAGCATTCCCAAGCTTGCTTGGATCCAGGTGCTACACAAAGGACTGGTATGACTTCACTCCAGCGTAGGTGGCACGTGTCTCTGGGAGTACTTGAGCAGCTCCACACTCTTCCCACGCTCATGTTTTCTGCCATCCACGCTGCACTGACACTTTCTGGCAGCTGCATAGACCTGCCTGCCAAAGCAGGCCATCCTGTGTGAGGGCAGCATCCAATAATAATATTCTATGAGATCCACTTCTGGTTATAAACAATTCGCCGCAAAACCAAAAAGTACCTACTGTTCTCAGAATTTTTTTTTTTCCCCTCCTGCAAATTCGTGCTTCGTTAATCTTCCTGGTTTTCTATCAGTTTGTTTTTCAGGAGTTTGTTTAATTTATGGGTTTATTAATTTTCCAAGAACTTTTGCTAGTAGCATGATTTTCTTGTGTTTTTCCAGCAGGAAATGAAATCAAGACTGGTGAATGATGCCAATTGTCAAAACTTTATTAACAGCAGAGAAATGTTTCTTGGAGAAAAGTTGAGTTTTACCACCTGTGTTCTCAGTCCTGAAGATAGTTTTCTGTGAGGACTTGGGCAAATCTCCTCACAGCACTCCACCTCTGCGTAAAATGGGGATAATGCCTTATCCAGTCTAGAAAAAACACAGCCGAAAGTACAAATGGAAAGCCTGATGGTAGAAATGAAAAACTGTTCTAGCTGACACAGATCTTGGAGCCTTGAGGTTTTTATAATTAGCTTTTGATGTCCTGTTCATGATTCTCTGGAGTTTTAAAAACATAAATTAAAAGAATAAACCAAACTGAACGTGACAGAATCCTTCACTCACTTTTCACTCGGACAATAACTGAATTGTCAGCCAGAACTTGCTTACGTGCATGCTGAGCAAAAACTATTAGGAGTCCCTAGAGGAATAAAACATTTTTCATTGTAATCTGTGAGAGTGTCTTCTCTGACATCCACTGGATTAGATGGGTTGCACTGAGTTTTACAGGAAGAAAAAAAAGAAAAGGCAACCAAAACCCAAACTCAAATACTACATTACTCAATGAAAATTTTGCTTTCAAAGGTTTTAAGGGTTACCCATGTTACAGAATGGCAGTTGTTTCTTCCACCTGAATAGTACAAAACATCTTCTTTTACCAAGATAATGCTAGCAAAAATAATTTTTGTTTTATAAAACATGCTAGTTCTACTGTAGGGTTTTGGTTTGGTTTGGTTTGGTTTGTCTTTTTTCCATGCTTAACTTAGAGTTATCCTTTTTAGAATTAAAACTGGTCTCCTGATACAAGCAGAGGAATAGAGTTATGTTCTGCCTTCTGGAGTTTGTGCTTTGATTAACAAATGCAGGGGAAAATGGAAGGATGGTTATCATCCAATACAGCAATGGCATAGTTTGAAGCTTCAAGAGTGTTAAGAGATGGACAAGGGCCTCACAGTGATAGAACAGCTTTTTTAGCAAACTCCTCAACAGCAGTATGCTGGCTTTATTAAGACAAACTAAAGGAGATAATAATTGGAACCATCTGTATCCTTGACAAAATAGAAGAAAGAAAAACGTTTGAAGGAGAGATAGAATCAAATGAAAAGATTGGGTCTAACACATATTTAATATGATGCTGACAAGCCTGAGCAAATGCACTGGAACTTGAAATATGATCCCAAAAAGCTTTAAGTGAGGTTCTGAAATTGAAAATTATAAAGCATATCTTATAGACTGACATACAAACTCTTTGAGGGTTTGGCATCAAGCCATCCAAGTATTGAATATGGAGCAGATGGTGAGGGTGTTACAACTCTCAATCTGCTAGAGGTAATATTTAAGAAAATTAGAATAATATTAATCTTAAAAACTGCGTTAAAATGATACTTTTTCTTCCTGACACTATTAGCAACAAGAAAAAATATGAATGCAAGTGCTAGTCTTTCCTTCCACCAGAGAGTTTTTCTTGTCTTTACTGGGTTGACTCACAAAGTGTCTTTTTATAACAGGTTATTTGGATTGCATTTTCTACATATAAAACTTTCTTCTGTAAAACGTGTGTTTGCATTCCTGGTTTATTATGCTCCCATTGCTGTTCCTAGTGGGCCTGTAATGTTTACAGGGTGAAAAGAAGAGGGAACTTGTTTTTAGTACTATGTGCTTTGTGTCATTTGACACAGAATGAGGGAAGACTGATTTGGGTGTGAAAGTTGTGCGTGGCAGGCCTGAGATAACATGCTGCTATAATACCTACAGGGAGGAAGCAGTGAGAAAATCCTTGGAGCTCTATATAAACAAAGTCAGGATTTTGATGGAGGTATGTGGAAATTCACATTTGCTCTCTACAAGAAATGTCTTTCTCCTGTAAGTTTTGGAAAAAAGCCATGCAGGTAGTAATATTTTTTCCATACCAATGGATCCCAAAACACCCTATAAAAGCATACATATGTAGCAAAACAAATATGCCTCTGTATGGGCTACAGCATAAACCACACAGATAACTATTGCAGAGCAGACTTGCAGATACAAGAATATTTTTCTCTCCCCACTCTTTTTTATCCTTATTAAAACAACCCACATTATCAATGCACCACAGACATAACCAGAATTTTTAAGATTTGCCAATTAGTTTTGTTAAAACAGGCTAAATTAAGGAGGTAACATCAGATTTACCAGTCTGGGTTGTGCACAGTGATGTAACTGGTGGAGTTAAACAGTGTAACAGAGAAATGAATTGAACCTTTTCTTTCAGAAGAGCTGGGTTTTGTTAGTGAGTTTCAGATATAAAATTGAATTATACATTTGTGAATTATGAATTATGGAATTAAAAACTGTGGGTCTACGTAGCTCATACTTTAAGAGCTACCTCTACCCTTCAGTTAGAAAGAATCTCCTCGAAAAAACCACGTTTAAGTCTGACTAATGTTTCATAGGAAGCAGAGACTGTGCCATACGCTTTTTTTATGTGGAACAGAACCTATTAAGCACCTCATGATGTGCAGGCAATTCCAATTACATGAACAGAATTTTCTTGATTTACTGGCAACGTTACTTTTCACTGCTACCTCTAGTGGCCACCAGCATGCTTTAGAGCCAAAACAGCCTTCAAGTAGTCCCACCCTGGTAATTTTCTAGCCTGGTTTGGATGCAAGTCACTTAGAATTCCACATCCAGTAAAAAAAGGGGCTATAACAACTTGCCTGTTCCTTCTTCGTAGTTCAACAGTATTGTCTTTCTGGAAAACACGCTCTTGTAAGTCAAAGCTGTATTAAAGAAAAATGGCCAACATAATCATCTTTTTAATCTGAATCATGTCTCCTTTTAAGAATTGACTAAAAACCAGTAAATGTTAGTTCATTTTGGTCTCCGTGACGCACACAAGATAGGGCAGAGTTGACCAGCTGAGTTAACCTACTGCTAAGCTCGGCCAATAGATTGCTCCATACTCCAAGCAGATGTTTCTCTTTTAGGCTAATGGAACCCTTGCAGACCATATCCCTTCCCAGGAGAAAACACCAGCACAGTTGGAAGCTGGAAGGACTCATCTCAGTAACAGAAGCAAGGTGCCAGCAGCATCAGCAGCAGTTAGTTAATAAAAATCCATGAACAGAACAGCAATTGCATTTTGGTTTAGCTTGTTTAAAAAAACACCACCACACAAAGCAACACTTTTTCTTCTCTGCGTGACCCTCTTAGATGTAGTGGGGCTTTTTCCTGTAAAAATCGACTGCTGGGTGAGAGAAGAGGAAATCAATCTCTCCCTGTTAGCTGTACTGTTGTTTTGTGTCAGTCATAAAATGGGAGAACTGCATTTATGGAAATACTCATTGCTAAAGTTCACGTCACAGGTGATAATTGATACCCTGTATTTATGTTCTAGGCTAAGAGAACTTTATTATACCTTGAGAACATAGACTGGATTTGATTTGAATCTTATACCTGAAGCAGCTCTTCTAAAGTCAACCAATTCATGCTTGTTTGTGACACTGTAAGAACAGAGAAATGCTTATAATATTTGCTCCAGAGGATGAATGGCAATGAACAGAACTAGGCTCCCATATTAGACTTTGAATAAGAATTGTTTCCAATTTCTGGAAACACTCTCTCTTCTCTTGGGACTTGTACATCCGTTTTTGTCTAGTCAATGGCTCTGAGAGCTACTTATGAAATGATAATTAATGCCAGGGCTTTATATCTTATGTAAATGTGACCTGAAGCCTGGAGAGCCAAGTTTCATAGAAAGTATATTAAAGACAAGGGAAGCTGGGGAACAGTTTGCATGGCTTTGCTGCTGTTTTCCAGAAGTGGTGGCAAAGACTTGAATCTCCTCTCTTGGTAGAGCTGTTGGAGAAGATGTTATAAAATTCTGCTAAATCTTTGGAACAAAAGCGTCTCTACCTCTATCTTTTTTTACTCTAATGGCAAGAAGACAAGAGTGAGGAAAAACAAGATGTTAGTGTCAGAATACCCCTCTTCAAAGGGAAGGCAGAGCGAGCACCCAAGGAAAACCTCGCCACAAAATGGGAACTGCAGCTGCTTCCAGCAGCCTGGAGTGGAAGTGCTGGGCAGGTTGCTGTTCATTTTCCCTTGCCATTCACGTCGGGTTGTGGGACAAGGTAATACTTATTAGCCCTCCGGTGTGTGGGCTCAGCTACACAATGAGCATTACACTGTTACTACCAGCATCAGTTGTAATCTATTTTGCCCTGGTGAAACCTCTGTTATTGATGTTGAGGGAAAGAGCAGGGAAATAAGTAGTTTCCATTATAGTCCAATTGAAAGGGAATGCCAAACAACACCATATCTCCCTGTTCATTTGCTGCATAGAAGTGTTGGCTTTTAATAACATCTTCTGAAGATTATTTATATAGTCTATTTGCCAATATCCGTATCAGTTCATGCCCTTTGTGTGTTCTAGATAACATTGTTGTGTTTCCTTTGACTTAACATTTAGTGTGCTGTGAACTTGCCACTAGTCAGAGCAGTTCAGGGTTTCCTCTGTCTGATCCCTTCCATAAGCTGTTTATTAAGGAACGACTCATTTTTAGAGACTGTAAATTCGGCTTTGGCGCTGGAGGTCCCTGTAGTTACACTTGCAGGGGCTCTTTGCCTGTGCTTCCTCTGTTTAGATTTATATTGGGTGTTTAAATGCTGAGAGATCTTTCTAGAGTGATAGAGAAGAACTCAGGTAAAGCTCAGCATCTTTTTCTGACTGATTCTTGGAGACTGTGCAATGGCCAAATCTGAAATTTCCTAAAGCCTGATCTTGTTCAGTTCTGGGAGTTAAGCTTGGCTTTCTCTAAAAGATTGGCCACCCACATAAGTTTTAATCAGATCCAAACTTCTTCTGCCTCTTCTATACTCTCTTCTGCCTATTCTCCAGCCAATTTCTGTGCAGGATCCATGAAGATCCATTGAATACACCAGTCAGAGAAACCCCACTGTGCATCCTTGTGGTTGAAGAGCTAGGGTAGGTCATGGGACACAATCATCTGAATCAAAAACTGTGTATAGAAAAAACCCCTGAAGATGTCACTTAATTGCAACCAGACAATTGGCAAAAAACTTGAATGAATATTGTCTGGATTGCTAATGACCCACTGATGCTGATTGCTAATGATTAGAAATGTAAAGATAAGAAAGAAAGATGCTTTCGGGCCCTACACAGTCTAAGTAATTGCTGTACCTGCAGAAAGAAGTTCCTGATTAGATAAGATGTAAACTAACACAGTTCTCCCTTGCCTGCCTAAAAGCAAATCCAAAAAAGTGCATCAAGGACAGGAAACAGCTCTTCTCAGAGGACAGGCATCTATGAACCATCATGATGGCTTAGTCTCCTCACTTCTGACTCCCCAGTCGTTTGAGAGTCAAGCCCCTTTAAAGGATTGGTACTATATCTTAAAATTTATGAGGATTAAGAAAAGTATTGTGGGTTTGTTGGTTTTTTCACCCTCCTTTTGGATCTTATACTACACGTGAATCTGATGGTCAAATCACAACTGTGAGACCGTGGGACTTTCACTTGTGCTGACAGTGAGACACGTGGCATTTCACTTGTTTAGTTTTTGTTTTCAGTTTCTAGTGTTAAAAAAATATTCTGCAGGGTAGACTTTAATTTGTATTACAAGACAGACTGCCTCTACCATGAGAAAAACTGTATTTGATGTAGGAATTCCTCCTCAGAAAAGGTTCCAAAAATGAAACAAAGGAGGAACAAATTATTCTTTCCAGAGTCTGTGTTGAGAAAGACTCAGCAAGTTCCCTCAGAGAGGGAACTTCCAAAGAAGCTACTTTTCTCTTTTTAGGACAATAGAAGCCAGTGAGGGTGCTCCTGTGTCATCAAAAAACAAGAACAGTAGAAGGACTATTTGCAACATTCTAGGTCGTTGCCTCCTGATAGTCACCTGTACCCAAAAAGCAGCCAGGTGTCACAGGAAGGATATGTTGTGTTGAATGGATTCAGTCATGTGAGACCCCACCTGCAGTGCAGCTTCCTCCCAGGAAGGACATGGACCTGGTGGAGCAAGTCCAGAGGCCACCAAGGTGTATATAAAGTCAAGGAAAGGTGGTTAGTATTTCCTGTAGGCTGGGTGGAGTTTTGAACCAACAGTAGTGGTAATTTAAAAGGGAAATGTAGATATGTCATTCTGACTCTGTTTCCTGCCAAGTACCCTTGGAATAAGGATTACATTTCACCAGTCTATTCCCATTTCCACAACTCACTAGCCCTTTGCTAGTTGCATCTATGTTCTTTCTCTAAACCTTATTCCCATTCTGAAGGTTCATCTCAGTTATTTCTTTGCCTGCACCTCTGCTGTCCCTGTCTCCACTGTCCTTCTCGCCCTCCATTCTTCCTCTACTCCATCAGATCATTGCTCATCACCTGCTTTTCCCACACTATTTTGCAGTTTCATTTTTATTCCCACTATTTGCTCAACAACTGTCTCTCTTTTCAAAGTTTGCATCCAAAGTCTGTCGTGTTCTGCATTGCTGATATCTTGATCTTACAGGTGTCCTTCTGTAAGTGAAATAAGAATCCTGTTTGCCCCGAAGAGATTTTTAAGTGCTCTGTAGAGGAGACAATCTGTGGTATTATGTGTTGCAAAACACCAACGGCATTTTCAAGTTTTTGGTCTTAACAAATGACACATAGGACAAAAGACTGGAGTAAAGCAGAGACACGTGGCATGCTCCAGGTTTCAATTAGCTGTTCTGACTGTTAATTCTCTGGGAGACAAAAAGAGTTAAGCTGAGGTATGCTCCAGGTTTTTTGTGATAGTGGAAAGCTGGAGGGGAATTCGTTTGTGGCTTTCAGGACAGAGTTCACATTTACTCACTTCTTAACCACTCCCATATCCTTCGTCCATTCAGCAGATAAAGCTGCTATCTAAATCAATAGGTTTTAGGCTTAAGTTATTTCCTTATCATAATTCTGGAACAAAAACAACTTCATTTGTTTCAAATTGGAGTAATTCCCAGTTCTTAGTGGTAAAACAAATACATATAGACACGTCTATATAAATGTACACGTACACAAAGATACACGGTGCAGTAAGACTAGATATATAATGTGAAAAATGGAACTAGAGTCATCAAACTGTGTTTATTAATGAATTTTACATCAACAAAAAGCAATAACCTCTCTAGAGGATGCTGTTTGTTCACTGGGCAAATAAAAACTGAACCTTTAACTATCTTAACAAAGGGATGCTTGATTTCTGAGACATTTGGAAGATTTATCCTTTAATATATTTTTATACAAATTTACATTTCTATTTTGACTGTACTTTAATTCGGTACTTGATTTGGGATTTTAAGAGCATCAGCCAGATCTGGTTTCAAAGGAGGGTTTCAGCAACTACTGTTGCTGTTTTGCTCTTTAGCAGAACTGAACTGTGTCTGAGTTAGATGCCACTTTCTTGCCTTTCCCCTAGAAATTTCCCAGAAAAATTCTGGAGGTGTTACATGCCTCTCTTATTTTTCTTCTACTTTGCCTTCATGCCTTAATTCTGGAGGAGGATGACAGTATAATCCAGCACAGAATTCCAGATTTTCTCTTGCCCTACTACCTGCTTAAAAACGCTTCCCATCTCTGCATGCCACAGGGCTTCCTCCAGAGGTTACAAACATCCACCTTGCTCTTCCCTGACTGCTGTCACCATTCTCTAGCTTCATAAATGCACTTTCAAACTGCAATTAGTAGCATGTAACTGACTCTCTGCCATGCCAGTTAGACAAAATCACTAACCACTCCACCTTCATCTTCTGCTGATTTCAAGTATTATTCCTGTGCATTCTGAGATGCCTCCTTTCTTTTTCCCTCCTGGAAAATGCCTGTCAGAGTCTTTTATGGCAATCTGCAGTTATCAAAACCTTATGTTCTATATACATTGCTTTTTTTCCTGTCTAATCAATTTGTAAGGCTATTCCAGGATTTCTTCTTTCCAGCAGTCAGTAGTGAATAATTTATACCTACAAGCTGGTTATACACTCACATTTCAATTTGTCCTGTAGCTTTAATAGCTCTTACTATCAAAGTATTTACAGATGTATCCATTAAAATAACCTTTTACTAGTCTAAACAATTAAAGAATTTTCTGTTTCCTTTTAAAATAGATGTTCTACTTCCTTGCTCATTCTGTAAGTCTTTATCTCTACCTGTTACAGTTTGAATTAATATTTACTGAACATGAATGACCATGTCTGGGAATTACTACTATGCCTCAGTTTATTTACCTAGGAAATTCCAAATTCCCTTCATCCATCTTGAATTCATTTAATTTTCTCCCACAACTACTGATTCCCAGTCTTCTCTGTCTTAATCAGAGCCTCTTTATTGAGCCATTCCTGGCCTGATTAGTTTCTGTATTTGCATCCTGATATCCAGGTGTTGTTTTCCTCTATAGTCTCAGTTCCTTTGTCTTCATTCCTTTGTCTCAGTTTTCATTCCTCTGCATTCACAGCAGGTTTAACTCAGCAATCAAACCAGGCTCTGAGGTGCAGCAAAGTGGTTGCCAAAGATCCAGAGCTTTCAGGTGAGGTGATTAAAGCTTAGTCCCTCAGCAGCAGTGCATTCATGTGCCCTCACCTGGGAAACACCTAGCAGAGAGTGAGTTTTCAGAAGCTGGTTTGGAAAAATTAAACAATCTCTTTCGAGCTTGTGTTAACTGTGAATTTCCAAATGACTGTAACATGGCCAAATTTGGTGAACTTCTAGAGGATTAATAAAAGACCAATGTAAAGAGCTGTTCCCTTTCTGTGTCAGGTTTTCTGCTCCCTTAAGAATGTTCTCTCTTTCTTGGAAGAAGGTAAGTAAACTGTTCTTAAAATGAATAATAAGTCTCATTTTCTTCTGCTCTAGTTTTTAGTAATGATTGGACTGTTTTGGCTGGAATCTTACATCTTCCTTTCCATTTAACTAAAACAAAAAATCAATCTGAAACAGAAAATGAGCCTGGAAACTTTCAACCAGAACAGTTGGTTTAGTCATGTTTTAAGTGATGGGAAACAGTGTTCAATGAACTTTAACAATATAAGTAGTTCCTATTTTACTTATAACAAGAATTTCAGTGTAGAATACGTGTGTGTGTTTCATTAAATACAGTAAGCTGAAGTCCCTATTATTTTTACTATGTAATGATTATTGTATATTTAAATGTAAGAAATGTACCAAAACTTACTGGAAATCATGAAAGCATGTGAGCTCTCGAGGTGTTTCAGTTTAACAAACCACTTCTATAGGACATACTGGATAGTTAAATTTGATGCACTTCATAAAACAATGTATTTTTTAAAAAATTTATATCCTATTAGAGCAAAAGCCTGGTGGGAAAAGAATTTTAGCTGCTTTCTTGGGTCTGCCATGGATTTCCTGAGAATGAGCACGATAATTTAGCCTTCTGTTTTCCTTTGCCTTATCTTTAAACATTTGTCTATACAGAATCCTTTTTCCTCCTCTGTTTCTCATAAATGCTTCTAAAGCCAGGATTGTTCTTTAAATGGGCCTGCAGTAACTTGCATGCTTAATGGTCCTACTTTTTCTCTTGATTACCGGCAGAATTTTAAATAGTGCTGTCAGCTAGTTTTTTTCTAAATCTGTTCCAATTCCATATGGTGACATGCATGGCTTGAATTTTGGTTTAAATTTATCCTAAATAAGCATAATCCTGTGTCTGGAGGACATAGAAGTGATACTATGGTGATTCCTTCACTAGCCTGACTGGAGCAGCGTGGATTTGGTACTTGCAGTGTAAGTTGCTGGTACTGGTTTGTTCCTTGCTTGCAGACAACAGATATTTTCTTAATGCCCCACAGCCTCTGTGAAACTTCAAATTGAGTTGACATAATAATGTCTGTTAACACAGTTCTGTGGCATACATTCCTGGAATACTCAGCTGATTGTTGATGCCATAAACACATGTGTGTTACTCATCATGAGGTGCACGCTCCTGCTCAATGTGTGCCAGCAACTAATGGCCTGGATGAAAGGGCTTTGTCCAATCTTTAAATACAAGTTGTTCAGTGTGCTTATATACAAGTCATGCAGCCCAATGGGTTCAAACACACACCACAGGAATCTGAGATCACAAGAAACTTCCTTTTGTGGTCCTTTTGTGAGGATCTGCATTTTGATTTAGCTCAAACAGAAAGTCCATGTGAATGTAATTAAATGACTTTGATAAGATGGAGTTTTTTAATAGTAAACTGGAGTAAATTACCTCCAGCAGTCTGAAGTAGATTTAGAAACAAGCAATAATGCAAGGGAAGATGGTACATGGCATTTTGTTTTCTCTTTTGACTTGTGAAACCTGACTGCTTGGACCTTTTGTTGTCTCTGGGCACTTATCGATGAGACTTCCTTTGAGCATCAAAGACTTCCATTAGGAAAAGAAAATTCTTGGCTTATTGAAACAGAGACATGTTGACTGAGCTGCCATAATGTTATTTGTTTTTTCATTAGACAAGTGAATTTCCCATGGGCTTAGAGTCCTGTGTAACAAAATCACCTTGCTTCAAAACCATGTGCTTCAGTAAATGCAAAGTATCCCGTTTATCTGAATGTCTCATCTGAGGCTAACTGAGCATTTAAGCTTCTCTTCAGAAGGCAGAAAGATCTTTTTCTCTCTTTCCAAGAAAAACTCAGGAACTATTGCATGAGTGTTTTCCAGAATTATGAAAACACTGGGAAGCAAGGGGGGGCTTGCTCACTTTGCTTCAGTGCCTTTAGTACCAGGCTGTTTTTCACCTCTACCCTGCTTCATATGTTCTTTCCATTCTTCAAACCTTAGGTTTTCCTCCCTCTTCTTTTTGTTGACCAAAATGGAAGACAACATGCAAGTGTATGGTTCATCCACCCTTTTGAGTAATGGGTACATTTCCTTAGTATCGAAAGGGCATCACTGAACTCGAGTGCATTCAAAAAAGGCAGCAGGGATGATTGATTACACAGCATCTGGATAAGGAATGACTGAGAAATTTACACATCTCCACCCCAAATTTTGACAGTAGATGACAGATGTTGACCCCAGATGTTGACAGTAGTATTAAGGCAGTTGATAGATATAGGTTGTTTACTATCCCTCCCAATTGAGTGAACCTAACAGGAGATCAGCTCAAAAAAACTGGGGTAGTTCCTCAGGAAATTGAGAACAGGCCTGTGGAACTCCTCAAAAGAGAAAGCAGATGCAAGATTTTTGTGTGTCAAGAGATCCCTGCATAAGTATTTAGAAATCTTAACTAAATCTTGTCAGGTTTGGGGAATAACATGAGCTGAAACAGAGAGGAGATATTTAGTGGAGCTGTGATAAAGGCTTTCCTCAGTGGGTTATGGCTGCTGCTTGACTCAGGATCCAGGTTCAGATGGACATTTAGTCTGAAAATAATATGGCTATTTTACTTTTCCCCCCAAGTGCAGTATTGAGAATACTTCTCTTACATCAGAAATTGTTGTCATTGAGTAGGAAAAAGACCATAATATTATCTTGGTGATTGCAATGGCACCACTTTGTCAGCACAGGAGACCTTGGTTCTCCCATGACAGAGGGCAGGTTGGATAAAAAAGCATTCTTGAAAGACATTCTGATTCTTCTCCTTTGTGTGCTAAGTGTATGTGGTAGCATAAAATTTTCAGTCTTGCCTTACTAACCCAAATGTTTGGAAGACAAAATATTAACTCTCTAAGCACAGGTTTGAAACTTAGCCTGGGGGAACACAGATCAAAATTTTCTGCCTGGATGTAACTTGGAGATGCATAGAAGCCTCCAGAGGTTTTGCAGATTGGAATCTGGTATATTGTAACTAGTCAGGAGGTGTTCCAAGTTGTTTAAAAAGAAAGCTTGAGAAAACAGGCACAGGGAACTCCCAAAGACTCTGATTTGGCTGGGAAAAAAAAAAAAGCTTTTGGCTTTTGTAGGTGTAATCTCCATATTGTCATGCAAAAACTCTGAACTCAGGTTGAGCTATCCTGAGTGTTTTGGCTTCTTCAGCTTTAAGGGTAAGCTGTCGAGTTGCTGTAATATGTTCACAATTGCATACTCTTACCATGTACATGGGGGGTGGAAATCCCCAGGTGAGTGAAGCAGAGAGACCAGAAGGTTGTTAACCTGAAGCAGGTGAACAAACTAAGAAATACTGAAGTCTTCAGGACTGGTTCATGTGGCTTTAGCTAAATCTAGTCATTAAGAACATGTCCTTTGGAGATGTCAGAAGTGATCTGCACTGGTTGTGCCAAACTAACCGAGATGTTTCCTGTCCAAAACAATCTCAAGAAAGCAACACCACATGGAGATTTCTGGTCACCTTTCAGTCACACTGCTTTTTTTCAGAAGGAAGAAGAAAAGGTTAATTTGTGGCCAGTCATCTTGGTCCTCCTTTATTCTCATGCTTTGCTTCATGCATTTTCTGTAGGTATTTCCTCAGAGAAGCCATGAGGCTATGTACATATACATGTTGGTTTGGTGCATGTAGATGAAAGTTTCCATATACTTTTCTCTCAGCTGTTGAGCAGTTGAGGCACCTCTTCATTTTGAGGTAGATATTCAGATTGTTAAAGTGGTTCCAAGTCAAGTTGCTTTTCTAATATATTTTCTTGGAATTTGTTCCATGTTCTGAGGTGAGTTTGCTTTACGAGTTTGCTGCAGTTGTATTAGTTTTAGATAAAGTCGTTTGTAATATGTGATATGAGCTGAAGCAAAATCTAGAAGCTGAAGCCACATTAGGTGAGTTCTCATGCAGGCAAAAAAAATCTTCCTGGCCTAGAAGACCCTGCAAGCTTTAGTGCAGGACTAAAGGTAAAAGGTGGATGTGACAAGTGTATGGTGGAGTGTGATACCTGCAGCGTGACACCTGCTTCAGTTCATGTCCAGTGCCTTGTAGGTGACCTGCTTTACATGTGGCTGAATATCTCATCTGAATGAGGATGGCTCACATGGCACACAGATCCACAGGAGATTGTCCAGTAATATAAGTGGATGAGTTTGATATAAGTGGATGAGTGAGCAGTCATCATATATCTAGCAGTGAAACAAAGATAGGAGTTGGAACTTTACACATCTCTCAGTGACTGATAGGGTACAAATATGCCAAGAAGCATGTTGGAAATTAAGACTGGGATTTTGCAACTGATGTAATTAATTTTATTTGATTTTTCTGCTTCACTTTGAACATCAAATGTTGCCCTTTTTCATTTTTTTTTCCTAAAGTTTGAAATCAAAATCATCCAGAGTTAGTTCTAAAATATTCAAAGGTATAGATATCAGTTACATGTTGCATATATTTTTCAGCAGCAATCCCTTTCAGGTACCATAAATTAAAAACTAATTCTTGATGTTAATCTATGTCAGGAAGACAGGCACCACAGAGAGGTATTATCTTACAGTCCTGTTAAGTGATTTCTATCAAGTTTCCTTCTCTTTCCCTACAGTATTGAGTTTTAATTTCACACCTGCCCAACAACTACATCAGCCAAGAGAGACTGAAAGTTTGCATAAACACTTAATAAAAACCCACTACTTTCTATCTAGAGAAACTTTTTGTATATCACATCCCTTAGAAATTTTGCTAGTAAGAGAGAGGGATTCTTTTTTTTTTCTTAGCTAATCTGGCTCAGGACATTGTTTTGTCTAAAAAAGAACTTGTGGGTTGTTTGTGGTTTTTCATTTGTTTGTTTGTTTCCTGATTCTAAGGCAACTCTTGCATCCGTGTTGATCTTGGCCTTAGAGCACTTGAATTTTGGAGCACGCAAAACCCCTCATGGATCCAAATTTCTAGTCCATTTCCCATTTAACTTTGTTGTACTTTGAGGTTTGAATGGACTTTAGGAGCTCTGGTTGTGTGGGTTGGTTGTGCACCCTCCAGAAGAGCAGGAAGGGAGTGAGGTACTGATGGACAATGTGCTTCCAAGTCTCTGGACACAGAAACCTGCAGAGAGGTACAGAAGGCAGTGAGGCAAGTTTGGAGCTGCCTCATACCAGAACTTTCTGGTGGAGCAAAGCTTAGCATAGAAAAAAAGCAAGAGAATTTAGTAATCAGAAGAAGGATATCCTTAGATTATAAAACATCACTCAGGAGTGTCTGGAGTTTGTTGGCTTTTCTGTGATGTGTTATTTTGTTAATAATGAAATTTTGGAGCATTTACTTCACTGGTAGAAATTGTTCTTTTCCAATTAAAATAATCAGTATATCCATTTGACCAATATAAACCATTATTTACTTTCTCAGGCTCCATACACTGGGAAGAATCTTTACTGCATCTGTTTTTAAAATGACAAGTAGGGCTTTATTCTTGGCAGATACCTATCACATTTTAAACCACCTTCTGACAGTTGCAATGATAAGGAAGCTTAGAGCTGTCTTACAACTATTGTTGGTGGCTATATCCTGACCTGTTGTTGTTTTTTTGTTTTGGGTTTTTTTTGTTTGCTTTGTTTTGGTTTTTTTTGTTTCAAATAAATATGAACAGAACTAGATCTCAGGGTTTTGTTACTATTACTGCTCAAGCAAATGTTTGCTTTTTCTGTTTATTTCTGAATGCTGGGTTCATGAGAAATGCATCTTACACAAATGTCTCTGAAGGTTTCTATATTTTTTGATAAATACACATACACACAAAAGAAATTACAATACATGAATGAAAGACTAAGCAAGTGCTGTTACAAGCTCCTGAAGCTGTAACACCCTGCAGTTGATACAAGCTGTCAGTATCGGTGCCTTCCAAAAAAAAGCCATTGAAAACCAAAGTTTGATGCTAGGCTTTTAATTTTTCTAAAGTTCTTGAAATTAATTAATTAAAGATTGCTGCCATGTTTGTAAATTGATCAAATTCATGGGGCTGTTAGGTTGGTTGTCTTTGTCACGTCATATTCTTCTTGTTCTTAATGACAGGAGTAACAGTTTTAAATTGTACTGAATTGAAAATACATTTTAAATTAAGCCATCCAGGATGAATAAATAACAATACACCACGGACAGACAACCAAAATTGAGTCAAACATGAATTGATGAGTCATTCAGAGTATAGAACACAACATTAGTTTTGATATCATTTTACAGAAATGTCAATTTTTAAGCAGAACTTCATGTGAAAGTACATTGGGGGTTATCAGCATTATTAGGGGTTTCTGTTCAGGTATTCCTATGTTTTTAATATGTGGATACACAGTGTAAGCATTAAGAATGATCCCTATGCCTTTCTTTGAAAATGACTTTCAGGATATTGAAAGAAAACTCATCTTCAAAGTGTTTCCAGCTACATTTGTACAAAGGCTGTTGCCATTTTTGTGTATTGCTGTTTTGGCACCTATGCACTAACACCAGCCTCTGCTGCAGCCACTGGAATAAGCAGGGTGATTTTTTTTTTTTTTAAATTTAGATAGGGAAGAATGAAATTCTTCAGAAAGAACAGTAATTAGAATTTACATTTTAAATTGTGATTTTGCAGTTTTTTGTTTCTTATTTGAAAAATGACTTCAGGCTACTGGCAGTCAGATAATGTACCATACCCCCTTCTTGGAAGCTCAGGGTTCATCACTGACTAGGTATCATGAATCTTACGAAATATCTACTTTCTAAAACTATCGACTCGTAAATGTGCTCCTGTGAAATGGTGTGATTAAATATAACCCATGCCCTGGGGCAATCAGGAGTATTCCTGGATGAAGGGAAAATCAAACTAATGGTGAACAAGCCCCTAGCAATTTCCTGTTATGTTGCTTAAAAACAGAGAGATGATTTTATTTCCTTTCTGAATATCAGGATAATTACACGTTTCTGGAAGGTTTGCTCTTCATAATGGAGAGTTAAACATGAGTTCAGATCAGAATTTAAAAGAATCTATAGTCCGGTGGAAGTGTCTGCAAGCATTTAATTTGGCAGGATGGAAACACAAATCCAAGTATTCCAAAGATTCATCAGGATTTTGTTCTGTGTTTCAGAGTTGGCATCAGTTCTGATCTACTGTAATGCAAATAGAAAGTGGAGTTAAAAAAAACAACACCTTTTTGTTTTTCTTACCTTTTGCAAAGATGTTATTGTGTCCTCCAGAATTAGTGTTAGATCAAGGGGCTTTTTCTGAGCATTGTTCTATTATGTCATCTATTAATTCTATTAAAAGTAACCAAAAAAGTGTATTATTTCTTATATATTTTCAGTTTTTGCCTTACCTGTATGCATATTACTATAGATCTCTAGTTTAAGAGTTCAGTTTATGGTAGTGAAACACAAGTTTTCAGGTTTTGCAAATGAATTGAAATATTGGAGGACTAAGGTAATACTCACTTGAATGTATCTGAACCCAATGCAAATGAACAACTGTAGCACCAACAATTGATATAATCACTTTAAGAATATTTCCTCTATCTTAAAAAACTTTGTGTAACTTTTTTTTTTTCATCAAAGACCAGTTTATCTAACAGTTTTGGGGGATTTTTTTGCTTTATTTAGTTCTTTTTTCAAACTTTTCTTCAGGGTACTATGTGATCAGACTAAAGAAATGCTTGCTCTTCATCTTAGCTCCTTTTAAAAATGTTGTCCTTTTGCAGAATTGAACTCTAACTTCTTAAAATACTGAACAGTTTGATCCACATAGAAGGACCTTCAGAACAACATGCATTTAGCAGTTGCATTCACATCATCTTAAATTGTGTTGGTGAATTTCGATAAAAAAATCTGATTTGTATTTATTCTCTGACAGAAATCACAGTGCTTTGCCAGTTATTTATCCCTTCTTACAGAGCTTCCAGACTTTACTGATCATATTCAGTTCTAGGGCAGTGGAAATAAGCTGTCCACCCATTGCAAAAGCAGCAGTGGAACCTAAGTAGGTTACTCTTTTGCTTTCCCTCCAGCTGCTTGTTACAGTTCTCTTTGTCTGGATAAGGCATGAAGACTCCAAAACTTTCATTTTCAGACACTTTTCACTCAAAATAACTGATCTTAACTTAAATAACAGGTCCTTGCTAACCCAGCATAGGAATGTCCTGCTATTAGTGGAATCCAGTGCCAGACTATAGTCCTTAGCTAGAATTTACTTGTTTCTATGTGATTATATTCTTATCAGAGTTGATATTTCTCCTTTTGTCATGCCTGGAAGCACAAAAAAAGCAGTCTGCAGGTTGCAAGTAAATTACAGGCACGTATGGATCTTTCAGCAAGAAAGATATAGGAATGCAAATTATTATAATTATTACTGCTATAATAATGTACTACAACATGCTCCTTTTGAATGGTGATGGAGACTCAGAGTACTGGGAAGAATAAATCAAAAGCCTTTTCTTCCTCTTGTTCAAACACAATACTCTGAATTTTGCTCGCAAGTAGTTTCTTACTGTAGAAGAATAAGTACTAAGAGCTTCTGCTGCTCCCTGCTCTGCTATTCCACAACCTGGACCAAATTTTTGGGCAAGTTGTTTACCTAATTCTGTTGGTTATGAAAATATGAGTATGTGTTTCACACATGAAAATCTAAAATTTTTGTTATTTACAACGTATATTGCCAATTGCAATCTTTGACAATTTAATATCTTGGCAAGCAACATGAATTTGCAATCTGTGAGTCAATGTAACTAAAAGAAATGCAAAAAGAATGATATGCAGTTTGAAATATCAAATATGTAATTATTATCAAAATTAAAGTAATTTCAATATAGCCAAATACAATTTTAAACACTTGATTTACGAATACTTTTGCATCAAGAAATGCTGATCGCAATAACCACAGACTCTGAGTCTCCAGAACCTTCATAAAACAATAAAGAGACTTCATTTTAACTTGGATAAAATATTTTAAAAGAGAAGTGGTATAAAGTTAAATGTTTGCAGAGGGGGAATAATGTTGTTTGTGACTCACCTGGTCTTTATGAGAACAATCAGGCCCTGATGGTGCCTGACCATGACAATGTGAATTACCTGGCTGCCCACAAACTCTCTGCTTCCAGCAAAGAACAGTCATCTCAAGGATAGTTTAAGAAAGCCCATTTGTCCTTGTCATCAAACTTCTCATGTAAATTGAGTGGATTCTGAAAGTTTGGGAGTGTTTTAGCTGTGGAGAGCTCATCTATCACTAATCTACTAAATTTAATTAATGGCTGCTATTCATTTTTTCAAACAATTGCATTTTTGATATAGTTTTTGCTCTGTAGTGTTAATCATTTTTTCCCCACTTTTCTGATGGTCACAGAGACTAATTTGCATTTTTACATCGTGTATGAGTTACAGTTTCTAACCTCTAAATGTTGAAAGTAAATATCCATTTCTTTGCCCTGGCAGAACAGAGTTCCACTCCCCAAAATATTGTATCACATGTATTTTATTCTCTACCATGTTAAACCTTCATCTCAAAAATGTACAGCAGTTTCTCAGCCTGTCCATAGTGAACTTTTTAGAAGACCATGTCTTTTGTATTTGCTTCTACATCTGGAAAATATCATCTGTATCAATATTTTTTTTTGACTCGTAATAATACACCATTCACTTTGAGGTGAGTGTCTGCACTCAATATTGTTACTTTTTTCTTTTTTTTAATATGCATTAATTAAAAGACTGGAAGGACTTACCTCAGATTTTTCTTCATCTGTGTCCAAGTATATCATCATCTGGTTTTAGATGTGGTAGTTGATTCCTGTGAAATAAGACTATCGGTCGTGTTGTGTCTGTATTGTGCTGATTCCAGGCAAGTTGTTTTGGAGCCAGAAGGGAAATGTATGGAAATCTTTGTTGCATCACCATTCCCATTAAGAAAACCCCATCAAAATAGTGTCTTGTTTGGAGGGCATATATAAAATAACTTGTTCTTATCAACGTAACCTGTGGGTGTTTTGGGGAGGAGGTTTCTTATTTTGGGTTGAGTTTGTTTTTTTGGTTTTTTTTTGTTTTTGTTTCATGAAAATTGCAGCAGGTGAATGAGATGAGAAATAATGTGCAACAATAAGGGTTTGCTTAAAATCAGACATTTGTCAACAATTAGGATTTAGTGTTCTTCAAAGAAACAAATGGTAAACATACATGATGCCAACAGCCATGGGTAAAAATAAAGTTGAAAGGTTTGTGTGGGGCTTTTTTAAAATTTTTTTAAAAAGTACCAAATTTGGACCACAGCAGTTATGTGTGTGTGGTATCAGTTACTATAGCTACTGTTCAACATACAGAGTAATTGATGCAAGACTAGTTCCTTTTTTTACCTTCTATGTTTTTGCTGTTTTCATGTTTCTATGAATAAGTTTTTTAGGTAACAATTTATAGGCTGCAAGCTAGAGGAGACAAGTAATATTGTCTACTAGAGTCTCTTCCTGGGCATAGAATATCACTTTCCAATTTATCCAGTGAAATTTACTCTCGTAGTGGTTGTCTGTTGTTAATCAATCTCTTTCTTGCATTTTAAGGAAAGACAGTGAACTGTCTTTCACTATAGCAGAAATGGGGCAGGGCTGTGGAGTGCCTGAAATCACAAGGGAAAAGTCCTCCTTGCAATTGAAGCTGACTGTGCTCCATGCCATGATATCAGCAGAGTTGTGATGCTGTCCATGCTTCAGTTTTAAAGACCCTTATTCAAATATTTTGATGACTAGTTCAGAATCCTAGAAATCCTCCTGCTCCCCTTTTCCTTCCAGTTAGTCTAAATCATCCATGACAGAATTGTCTAACCCATCCTTGATGAAGAATTCTCTTTTGTTAAACTGGTCCCAGGCTTCACTGTCCTTGCTGTCAGAAAGTTTTAATCTTGTGTCTGTACTCAACTCCCCTTCTCAGCAATTCAAGCTCATTACTTCTTGCCATGTTACAAAAGGAAAAAAAAAAGCCCCAAAAAAACCAACTACCTTTTTTATTTTCCCAGTTCCTTTTTATATATTTGGAGACTGCAGTTCACCTCAAAGATCTCTCAGATTCAAGTGCTTTGGTCACTTAACCTTTCCTCAGGGGCCATGCTTTCATCTGTTCTCATGGTGGCAATGAAAGCTTCTTTCACCATTGTTTCTTGGTGCCTGTACGTACTCCCAGCTCGCAGGTGCATAAAAACGCTGTCAGGAAAGATTCAAGGCTGAATGGATGTGACGTGCTGACGTCAATGACCCAGGCTTCAAAACAACTTTATAACCTGGAGAAAACAGAACAAGCCTATAAAAGCTGTGGGAATAAAAAAAATCTCTTGATTTCACGGTGCTGCATAATCCTTCCTCAAATACAGCGAGCCCCCAGCAGACCCACACAGCTTGCTCAGCCTCTGGCTAGTCATTACATGTTCAGGCTCAACTCTTTCCTCAAGTAAGCAGATAAAATAACTGTGTTCAAAACATGTCTTATTTCCTTGCTGGAAACCCTTTTGTATGAGTTTTCTTGCAGTGACAGGCTCATTCTCTCTGGCATGAGACAAATGAGCACACAGTTCAGTTGCTGCCTTCTTCTGGATGTCCTCTGGTGTCTTTATGTCCACCCCAATCTCGTGTGACTGAGATTCTGTATTAATCTTGCACAAGGCAGCTGGCTTGGCCCTTGAAAACAAAAGCTATGAAGGAAGGGTTTTCCAGATCACTGAGTTCTTAACAGTCACCTTTGTTTTTTCCCTTGGGGTGTGCTGTTTCACATTTGTTTTAAACCTGTGGTCCTGGGGCCTGTCAATGAAAGGGATGGGTTTCCCCCATCCCTAGCCACAGATCTTGCTTTGTGTTCACTATATCATCTGAACAAGATCGTTGGACTGATCCAGCTGAAAATGAATTCAGCAATAAAAGTAACAATGAATTGTCTGCACATCTCCTCTGATTTGCTGTGGGGTGGCACAAACACCATTGGAGGAATAAAGAATAAATTGGGGCTGGTGTGGGGCCAAGGCAGGGCAGCAACCCAGACTTAAATTCATTGAAGTCACTCTAGCACCAGCTTGGAGGAATCTAATCATTATTTATCTCAGCCAGATCATTAAATTTCAACCTTACCTCCTCAGTAGAGTTGTTGCAGTGATTTAGGCTTCCTCCCTCACCAGTCTGTGTGACAGGTGTTCTCAGTGCCATCCCCACATGCTGTTATACTATTAGGCAGGACATCACTTTATTCTGCCTATTCCAACACACCTGCATCACTGGGAGTGTTGTTTCAAATGTGTTTGTACCCACAGCTTTGTATTCTTAAAAAGAATGTCCTGGCTTGTCAATGTTTTTGGAGCTCATAACTGAGACAGGTGAAGCTTTAATGTGAAGCTACATAAGCTCAGGAACATCAAAAGCAGCAGCATGAGAAGGCGACACATCCACATTTCTACCTTTTTGGATACCACCAATTTTCTGCACACCAAACCAGTTCTGCTCAACTGCTTCTGAAGTTGTGCCACATTTTGGCACAAGCACAGCAAATGCTGCACCTCTGCACCAGCTTGGGTGTCTTGCACATGGCTTGAACCTTAGGCACAGAGGTTCATGCTTTGTTGCATTTGGGTTCAACTGAGTGACCCTTCAGAGCACCAAAAAAGGCAGCTGAGGCCACACCTCAGTTTTGAGCACAGCACCCTAATCATAAGATGCTGGTTCCTTTTTGTGTTTGCATTTCTGCAGCAGCATATTCTGGATCCTGTGGGATCCTTCTCAGGGCTGGGTAATTCAGCTGATGTTGAATTACACAATGTACTGTACAATAATGCAAGATATTTTTCATCCTTTCTTTCCACATTTTTACATTTCAAGAATCCCCTTCCGCTTGTACTGGTAACAAAGCAAAACCCTGCTCAAACCTGTCGCTGCATAATTTTTCTTATCAAAGTCCTTTTCCCATAAAAACTTACGTTGAAATATCCAACAACCTTAGGAAAACATGTGACTTCCCCCCACCCCCCGCAATTACTGCCTACCAGAAGTTGGCTCCTCTATTTAAAATGAGACCTTTAGACCATTTGGGTTTTATCTACACTAAGCCTACAGAAGAGGTTCCTCCTTGACCCTGCAGCTGATTGTGAAACTGTCAGGAGAGAGTTATGCACTTCAAGAAGACATAAATCATGGAGTTAATCATAATCAAGCTGCGGAAGTTAGACAGGAATCAGTTAAAGGCACAAAACCAATCCAGCAGCCATTGCAGCTGCCCTTTTTGCAAATCCATCATTTGGAAAAAGATAAGCATCCGAGGAAAAACAAATGCCTCTTGCTTGAATGCACACAATTTCCAATAGAGAGGTGGTTGCCTTGAAATCCCGGCTGTAATTTAATTTTCTTTATTCAAAACATTAATTAGAGGTGAGGATGGAGGAGGGGAGGGGTTGTTTTGGAATTTGTGGGGGTTTTGTTGGGCTCTTTGGTATGTTTTTTGTTTGGTTTGCACTTTATTTGGGGGTATTTTGTGGGTTTTTGTTTTCTTTTTTTAATCATAAAGTTCTCTGTCCTACCTGATCCAATAGGGATTATTGCAAAAGAAGGTTTCTGTCTTCTAAAAATCTATTAGGTATTGGACTGAGTGAGCACGGACCTGAGTTCAGAGAAGATGTGCAAAATTCAAGCCAGACTTATAAACTGGAAACTGAAATTCTAAATGTAAAACCTCAGGGAGTTTTGAGTCCCTTATTAGAATTTCTATCGAAAGATTTCCTGTGGTTGTTACTTAAGAACATGGAGAAAGGATAGTATTGCTCTAGACAAACACAACTACAGAAAACAGGGCTTGGGACAAAAAATATTTGCTGCTTGATTGAAGCGAGGGCAGATAAAAGGGTGGGAATCCTGTTTCACAGTGAGATAAAACAAGGCCAATTACCTTTATGTATTTATTTTATGTCAGGGTTTGGTGGATTTTGGTTGATTCTTTGGTTGGTTGATTGGGTCCTTTTTTTTCAGTGTGGAGAGGGAGAAAAAGAGGGGGGAGGTAGAACAAGAGATCAAGAATAATGACTTCTACCCGAGTCTGCCTTATCTAGGGTGAATGCCAAGATCAGCTGTACTATCAGCTACTCTGGCATATTTAAAAAAAATATTTTTAAAATAGTTCCATTTTATATAGAGCAATATACTTTGGAGAGGAGAGTTTATTCCTTGTTGGATCCAATGTCCAAGGTAAATGAGTATTCCATGGCAACTGGAGTGTGGGAGCATTTCACAGAGAGGGCATTAGCTGTGTACACAGAATAAAAGATCTGCAGTAGGAGATACAGAGGGCAGCCCACCAGCAAGTCTGATCATAACCTCAGCCATCTGGTACACTGGCATTAAAGCAATTTCTATGGATACATTGATTTTTGACCAGGAAAAGGGGAAACTGAAACTTGCTTGTGTTATGGAAGTGCCTTAAACACCGGATTTCTCTGCTATTATTTTTCTTCTCTGTGCCTCTCATCCTGTCTCTGTGATTTTTATTTTACTTTTTTTACCGGAAATTCCATTTTTCTTGATGCAGCTTGCTTTGTGCCTGGTACTGTCGCACGAAAAGTTTTGCTCTTCACATGTCAAGAGTTTGTGACAAAAGAAATCATTTCACTAGAAAACTCCTGATCAAGCTGTAATTGGCATACTTCACCCCAGAGTGGTTCTGTACAAAGGGAGAGAATGCACATTGCTCTGCTCTGCTCCTCATGGTCCTCAACTCTGATTAAAGATGCTTTGCCATCTGTGAAACAGTTGCAGCAAGAAATGTGACGGCAACTCCATTTACATTATAATCACTTTGAGCTTAGATGTTCCTTTAATGCTTGCTCTTTTGTCTCCGGATAATTTGGGAATAAAACCCTCGGTGCAAACATATTTAGGGCACGGCCATTTCTGAAATGTTTGGGTTAACTGTCTGTGTTATTCAGGAAGTCAGATTAGGTGATCACAGTGCTGCCTCCTGGTCATAGGTCCTGTTTAATTAACATTTGCCATTTCCCTTGCCCTTTCAATGTGTGAAATCCAGCCTTGACACTGTGCAAGGGCTCTGTGTGGAACACCCCCTTCTCATCCCCCCCTTTTTTTTTTCTTGTATATTTTCAGCTGCCACTTACCAGAAACTCTCTGGGATAACAACATGAGTAGTGGAAGTCTACTGTCCCAGGAGAGTACGCTCAGCTACAACAGGTCTGAACTCAAAGTATGCTCAACTCTTTTGGAGCAAAGACCAATAGAACTTAAAATGGAAAAGGAAGTTGATTGGACATTGCTGAGGCACTTTTTGTTGTGGGGTCTTTTTCTCTTCTTTTAAAAACAGAACAAACAACTAAAAAAGTACCAAAACCAACGTCCCGCACAAGATTTAATGACTCTACCTTCTGAGGGAGATGTGTTGAAGGAAAATCTTGTCTTGCATTTCAGAGGATAGTTTAAAAACTAACAGAAAAAATAGAGCTTTTCTGTGATGGTCTTCAGCACCTGCTGTTGTCCAGCAGATGGTGCTGAGGAAAGTAGATGTTCCTTACAAAATCAGGAGTGGATGTTATTGCTGGGTATTATTTCCCCACTGTCCCATGCAATCCTTACTGCTTCTGCTACATACATCTCAAATGGTGTGGGGGAACCTCCCTCCAGCATCAGCCACTGGAGATGGAAACATTCTACCTCTGTTTGCCAACCAGGTATGCAACATTCCCTGGGGAATGTTATGTTCTGCCCTTGATTTAGCACACAGTCCTAGAACTTCATCTGTTGAAGTTCTAGCTATTGGTATTTTGCAAAATGCATCTCATTGCCCTGAGAGATGGGAATTTGGACCAGACTAGCACAGCTATATCCCCAAACCTTGATTTTGCCTTGCACAGATTTACCAGAAGGGTTTCTACCTTTGGCTTACACTATCTGACAATTATCTGGCTGTACAATACATTACAGTTAGAGCTGAACAAGTAGATTAAAAAATTTGAAAGCACTTGTGACATCAAGGGGCAGATTAAATCACCAAGACAATTGAATCATATTTTCAGTAGAAGATAGCATTGGAAAATGATTAAATCTACAGGCTGTTTTAACTGCCTTATGTCCTACGCTTCAAAATATTGAGGCCAAAAGTACTGGAGACCTCTGCTGCTCAAAATGCCAGTTTGAATAGTTCTCTAGGGCTATCAAGTCTCCCCTGGAAGTAAATCTTATAAAGGCCTCAGTGTGAATCAAAGTTGAGGCTTGCAGTGTTTACATATCTTATTCCATAGAGACTGATCCAAAGCACTTGGTGGAAAGGGGGTGGGTGATGTCCCCATGTTTATTTATAAGAACTGCTATTTTATTTGTACCTCAGCCATGATTAGTCCTAATGGTTATTTAACTCACTAACTTATTCAGATATCTGGACAGAGCAATTGTTTGTGAAGGATCAACCCATTTGGTAATCTTCGAGCAGGGCTTACCTGCCTGCTCTTTACTGGTCTGGGAAAAATAAAGGGTGGTGTTCCAGGGTCAGACTGGGGCTGTCATGTTGATTTGGGTTAGGACTTGTAAACTGGTGTTCAGTTCCCTATTCCATGCAAATTCTTCCTGTACCAACAAGCAAGCCATCTACTTTCCCTCTTTGTCACTCCCCTATCTACAGTACATAGATAAAAGCCTCCACATTATCTCAGCAAGGACTTAAAGAGTGGAAGGATCTGTCATAGCAGCAATAGGGAATACATTTTCTTTCAAGTTTGTCTGATAGGCATGGGGAATGGATGCTCCTGGAGGGGGAGAAAAAGATTGTCTTTTAGAAAGTAAATGCAATCAGAAACTTCTGCTGAGGAAATTATCTGATGTTTAAAGAAAAAACAGAAATTATGCTTATTTTTTTCTTTCTTTGATTCCCCTTGATTCTCTGAAAATTATTTCTTTCTGAATCAGCTGTTTACCCAGTTAGTATTATTGTCTTGCCAGACCTTATTTGTTAATTGTTTTGCTGTGTCTCTAAGTAATAACGTTGCATCCTGTGTTAATTTGACTTGGAAAGAGAAGTACGGGATAGTTCCATTCGGTAATCTGCAGAATAATTTATCCTCACTGGATAATCCAAATATTCAGCACCTTAATGCTGGGCTCGGCAAGATAAAATATTGACACATACCATGAAACAAAGTTCAGAGCAGTGATTCTGGAACTAGGGCTGACTGGGGACTGGTTGTGCTGCCTGGGGAAAACTGCCCAGAGCCCTACAGATGTGGTGAGCATGGTAGTGCAGTAGATTTCTGTACTGGTAAGCTCTGCCTTGCAATTAATGCTGTGCCTCTGTTTGATCTGCTTCAGGTAACATTGGTGGCTTTCTGTAGGAATAAACCTGTGCACACAAGGAAACAACGTTGTAAAGGGGGGCTAAGGCTGGAATCTGATGTGACACAAGTAGGGGATGGAGAGGCACTGCCCCCCAGATGTGGTGTGAGCTGCAGGCCAGGATGCCTCATGCCCTGCCTTCAGTACTGCAATGCCTCTGAGTCCTGCCCTGCCTGGAGAGCTGTGATAGGCAATTCTCCCAGAATCCAGAGTTATTGTTTTATCTGGCCAGAATCCACAGCTTACATATAAAACCCTTGTCTTCACCTTTATGGTCAGAGCTGTCCTTTGAATGTTCTACTCACATTTGGCTAAATGACCGATGACACACAAAGGGAGTATTTTCTTAGCCATTAAGGTGGCTTTTCTAAAAACACCGAATATTCAGCAGTGTTTAACCATGTGTACACCCAGCTGCTTGTCTGTGCAGTGAAAAATGAGTTTAGTGTTTTGATACACGACAGAAGAGCCATCTATATATTTCAAACTAAAACGACAAAATAACTTGGCATATTTTCTTAGCGCGGTCACATGGTATTAAAAATGTTTTGTGGAGGAATTATTTTAAGCTATAAAATATTCTGTTTGTTTTTTCTGACTACTGAGATAACAGCAGAATGTTTTGTCTGCACTTATACAGTCTTCATTAGCTGCTGGAAGATGTAAAACTGATTCTAACTTCTTGGAACTTCAGCTCAAAACAGAGATAATTTATAGTGCTTTGGATGGGAAGTTTCTGAGAAAGGAACTTACTTTAATAATAGGAGATCAGTTGGGGTTTTTTTCTTTATTTTTTTTTATGATGGCTGATATTTAGAATATACATTAATTACTATTAGTGATTGTGTTACTTTTCTTTGGATTTATTTCCATCTATATGCGTAGACCTCTTGCTCATAGTTGAACTGTTGGTACTATTAACCATCAGCAAAAAGACTAATTATCTTTAGTGTGATAAGACCTTGATGCCCTCTAGAAATATGATTTTGTTTCACTAGATATTATATAAACAGACAAAAGCAATCAGTGGCTGAAGATTTCACAGTTTGAGTATGGCATGGAGCAATGGATTATGTTAAACAGATAAACATTACATAGGGACAGCAGGTTTTCTCTGGTTTATTTAATTTGATTTGGTTTATTTCATTTGTTTAAATATTAGGTAAGTGGTGCTCAGTAAAAATGGAAGGAGATCATTTGATTAGGAAAACAAACAACAGAGGAGAGATGGAAAGGGAAGCACTGGACTGAACTCAGCAGGGAATAAAAGAATGGGAAATAAGGCAAACAGGTAATCTAAGGGCTAAAATGAAGTGTCAAAGTTGGAAGAAAATACCTGGATTGAAAACTATAGTAAAATTCCTGAAGACATCATGAACATATGGTATTACTGTAGGTATTGTGCTGGTCAGCCTCCAGTTTTCATGCCCATTTTGTTTAGAAAGACCTGTTCCTGTTCTTCACCATGTCTGTGCACGTGCTGGTAGAGGGTTGGGGCCAGTCCTGTGCTGCTCAAGTCATCCTCCTCTGCTGCACCAGTGCTTCCAGGCTCTTGGCAGCCTGCTCAGGTTCAAAGATCCCTGTGGGGTTATCTATTAAATGTGAAGAACTAGACCAGCATAAATTGATCTTGACATCAGGAACACGAAAGGAACTTAAGCTCCCTTCTGTAGTTCTCATTACAAAGGAGGTTCTTGGTGTCTGCAGCTTCCTTTGGGAAAGGAAAGCAAAGGAAGCTGTGCTGTTAGGGAATAGATCTGTTTTCCATCATGTCTCATATTTCAGTGGTCACTTTCCATGCCTCTCTTATTGAAACTCTGGCCATGACACAATGAACACTAGATGTATTCTTTGACCTTGATAATGGTTCAGTTAGTAGGTACTCGGTGACTACTTTAAAATGCATATGAATATTTGGAGAAGTTAGTTGTTTCCCTGTACTGTTTTTAGAGAGGAAATCTTAATCTGGAGCCTGGTCTCTCACATTGTTGCTTTTTAATGAAGTTGAGCCTGTGCCATCTGCTAGATGTACTGATTACTTGGGGAGCTTTCATGTTGCTATTCACTTAAGTTGATATATAATTTATGTTTTATGCTAGTCACCTTGAGGCCTTTCTTCACTCATTCCAATGAAGACATAAGTTATCTCTTGCTGTAGTCACTGCATCATCATTATTCTTTTAAAGCAACAGCCAAAAGAAAAAACAGTTAAATACATTTTCTGTCATAAACCTGAAATCTCGAGCCAGTACCTTAAAATGCAAGAACAAGCCATTAAAAACTGCCTACAAACATGAAACAACTGTTTTAATTTGTTGCCAAAAACAGTTTATCAGATTAAGATAACTGACTGGCCTTCCTAATGTTTGCACTTCAGACTTTTTCTGGTCTGTGGTTTTACTGTGCGGGGTGTCTTCGTGTCACCAGTTTCAGAGTCTGACCTTTAGTTATGAGAAACAAATTTTGTTGTTGTTGTTGTTGTTATGAGTAGAACACAATGAAAGTATAGCTTCATTTTCACCATGCTGCCTTTAACGTAAAACCTCCACTACAGCTGATTTGTACAGTGTACAGGAGAGTAGTTGAATCTGCCCTTAACTCCAGGGAAGGATGCTGAGCATTGTCCTGCTATAGAGACAGAGGGACCTGGACAGGTTTGAGAGGTGGGTCCGTGTGACCCTCATGAAGTTCAACAAGGCCAAGTGCAAGGTCCTGCATGAGGGTCAGAACAATGCCAAGCACAAGTACAGGCCAGAAGGAGAATGGATTGAGAGCAGCCTTGGAGAGAAGGACTTGGGGGTGTTTGTTGATGAGAAGCTCAACAGGACCCAGCAGTGTGCACTCACAGCCCTGAAAACCAAATGTGTCCTGGGCTGCATCCCAAGCAGAGTGGGCAGCAGGTTGAGGGAGGTGATTCTGCCCCTCTGCTCTGCTCTGCTCTGGTGAAACCCCACCTGCAGTGCTGCATCCAGCCCTGGGGTTCCGGTACAGGAAGGACATGGACCTGTTGGAGATGGTCAGAGGGCTGGAACACCTCTCCTATGAGAACAGGCTGAGAGAGTTGGGGTAGTCCAACCTGGAGAAGGAAAGGCTGTGGGGAAACCTTATAGCAGCCTTCCAGTACCTAAAGGGGGCCTACAAGAAAGCTGGAGAGGGACTTTCTCCAAGAGCATGTAGTGACAGGACAAGGAGGAATGTCTTCCAACTGAAAGAGAGTAGGTTTAGATTGGATATTAGGAAGAAATTCTTTACTGTGAGAGTGGTGAGGTACTGGAGGAGGTTGCCCAGAGAAGCTGTGGATGTCCCATCCCTGGAATTGCTCAAGGCCAGGTAGGATGGGGCTCTGAGCAACCTGGTCTAGTGCAGGGTGTCCCTGCCCATGGCAGGGAGGTTGGAACTAGATGATCTGCAAGGTCCTTTCCAACCCAACCCATTCTATGATTCTATGGTTTTTACTCCAGAGGTCTGGCATCTTTAGTAATTGTTTAGCTACTCCTACAATGTTGTAAAAATGAATTCGTGTTTGCAGAGGGCTCGGACATGATCAGATGAAAGGCTCTGAATAAGTACAAAGTATAATTATTAGCCAGTGTTTAACAAGGATTTATGATTAGCACGCAGCCTGTGTAAACAGTATTTGACGTAGGGTTAACACAGAGTGAGAGTTGGGCAGCCTACTTCACTGAGTGCTACTTTTTTCACTCACACTGAATCTCATCTTAAAACATTTGAAATCTTTGTTTTCAGTTTGTTGCAGCTCAGTCTAAAACTCTCAAATGAGGCTACTTGGTTGATAAAACATTGTTTACTTAAATCTTGAAAACAGGCAGGAAAAAACCACTTTATTTCAACAGCTGCTTTTACAAGGGTGTCTTGGCAAGAAATAGTCATTTACTCAACAATCAACACAGAATTAAGAAGTTAAGGTAAACTTAAAAAGTTTCTTTAGGTTCTCTAAAGCAAATACCTAAGTTTGACATATTCATGTACACCATAGTGCACAATAAACAAATCTCCTTCTGGCTCCAATTAGCAATTCTTGGGTTTCTGAGGCGTTTTGCAGTTACTGAGTGTTTACTTCCTAATCACTGCTGTTGTTTGACCACCCCAGGAACAGGCTATATGGCACATAACTCCTGACAGTGATCAAGTTATAATTACTTTGGTTCTTATCCAAAGGGCCAGTCCAAAATTTCTTGTGATTCTCAGTGCTCCAATTATCATTGTGGGCGCAATTCATGCGCTTCATATCTTAAAGGAGTTATTTTAAGGCAACAAAATTCAGCAGGTAACAGAGATACACTTCCAATAACATGGATATTGTGGTCACATGTGCACATCGATCTCTGTATTCCAGCTCAAGCTGCAAGCTGTTGCTCGCTGTATTTATTCAAGATCTCTGCAGTAGTTTTGATGGCAATAAGAACTCAGCATATCTTTCTGCTCCCTGTTCTAATGGACTCCAAGAAATTTCTGCCTAAATTCCTACAAGTTCATTAGAGCTTCTCTATAGGCTACTTAAACTGTTTTTTACCTCGTTACTTGAGAAGAAAGAGCTCTTTTTTAATACAGCTGGACAGGGGCTAGAGAGAATGAAAAGAAAATGCAAAAAGAATAATTAAAAAGAGCGATTTAAGAGCTGATAGTGTCAAAGAGAATTTGCTGGGTTTCAGTATTTCACAGTACTTACCATGAAGGTCAGCATGTGTCTTCTTTGCTTGAAACCTGTCCAGCTTTCACTCAGATGCAGCTGCTTCAAATGCCTTTTCATCTATAGGTTTGAGCATCTCCAACATACTATAGAGGAGAAGGGAAGGACCTAGAGGAGCATCCTGACAAACCTATGGCATTGTCATGGTTTATCACAAAGTAAAAGGTGTATTCTTGTGAAGGTCATCCCAAGGCTGGTCAGAGCAGCAGCAGGTCCACTGGCTAACACTGCCCAGAAGAGCTATAAATAGAACCTTTTCTCTCCCTAGTGCCAGCTAGATGCTGGATTTGTGATCGTGGCATTTGCAGTTCAGCTCTGTTCAAAGAGGTTCTGTGCCAAACAGTAGGTGAAAAAAGCAAGCAAGCAAGCTTCTTCAGATCTCAGCAGAGGGGATGTAGAAAATCAGATGATGAATTCATTATAAGCACAGAGTCTTTGTGGCTGAAGTAAATATTACTCCCTTTCTATCTTCCCTGATAAATGAACTGGCGTCAATGGGTGTATTACAGAGTCTTTATGCTTTGGCTTTAGAATATTCAGACATATAGACAGAGGAAAGGAATGCATTTTCCATCCAGCCAAAGACCTATTAATTCCAGCTTTGTGTGGGCTCTGAGGATCCAGGTCTAATACACTAATAATTAAAGAATCTCATCATTTATATTCTCCCTTTTACCAGTTTGCCTTACAGTGTGTGATCTGTCATTCTCCAAGAGAAGTGAACCTTAGCAGATCACACTCGGAGCAAAGACTCCATAGTGCTGGACACAGACGTGTTTGGAAACTCAGCAGCCTATCTTGTCTTTGTTGAACTGGAGCCACTACAACCCAAAGGTTTTAGGGTTTGGATTTTTGTTGGTTTTGTTGTTGCTGGGGTTATTTATATCGAGTCAGAAGACTTCTGGCTTTGCTTGCTGAAAAAACCCAAACAAACAACAAACTGAATACTTTTTTAAGTACGTGTTCATCTGTTCATATGACTGATTTTTAGAGGCAACTGAGAGCCTTGCATGTGAGATGATGGTCCTTACTCTCACAAGTTTACAATCCAAATGTGAGAGAAGGAACAGCAGGAAACATAACAGATGCAAAGGAAGCCCAAAGTAAGAGCAGAGCGAAAGATTCAATAAACACCACTTCCAAAATAGCAAACATCTGTCTGTTACCAAAGCTCTGTTGCAACAGCATCTTCAGAGGAGAAAGTGAGAAGGCAATCTAGAGATCTATTAGCTGTGTTTAAACAGCCTTTAAAGCCTGAAAACCATCCCATTTACAAGCTTAAAAACAAGACAACCTTCTTCCCTGGCCTGCTATTCTGCTAGTAGTCTTGAGTAGTGTTTTTTTCAAGTGTGTATTGGTTATGATGCCTTGCCCTTGCTATCAGATTTGCTCTTGGTTACACCTGTGCTATTTTATGGCTTTTAAATAGGCATCAAGTGATTGCACTTAGCTTTAAAATAAACAAATTGAAAAGTTTCAGCAGACAAAAATAAGCGAAATTTAGCTTGCTTATGCTAAGTTTTGACTTTGTGGGACTAGCAAAAAAACCATACAATATATCCAAAACCATCCATGGTTGATTAAGAGCATACATGACAGATGTGCTAAATAAATTGATGCTGTCCTGTATAAAGCTGAGGTTAGGTTCTGCTTTAGATGTAAGTGGCTTGTTAACACCTCGGAGAGAGAAATAGCCTGCATGCCCTGGAAGCAGGACAGTTGCAATTGTGAACATGCTGTTTTGCCTTCAGGAGTGGAAGGTAAGAGAAGGGAGCCATGGACAGCTGTTATTTTTATTAAGGCTTTTATCACACATCAAAAACCAACTTGAGTTCTCTGAGGCAGCGATTTAGGACTTTGAGGCAAATTTTCCAGCCTATCTAGAAGCTGATTTGATTTCATAAAAACTGAATTTGCAATCTTGTTTTGCTTCAGAAGTGACTTCCAAACCTTTATGACTCTGTCAGATCTTTCTGGCTTCTGTCTCGTGGCATGGCTGTACCAGTTCCTCTGAGCTGTTGTCATTTGGAGGAACTGCTATTATATCCTAAAATGTTGGTTTGGGGTAGGGGGGATGGGTGAAACTACTTTAGTTTCCTTCTGTGCAGTAAAACAGCCTCCTGTTTCCCATGGGTTAGAGAGCTGTACAACGCTGGGGGAGTGCTTTCAGGGAAATTAAGTTGCACCTACGACCACAGCCCTTTAATAAAAGAGAAGGAGGTGATAATGGAGTGAGTCACCCAGTCCAGAGTGTGTGGAGTCTGGGTACAGCCTGTTCCTGAGGTCTCCAGTAAAAGCTACTAATTCATGCCCCCGGGGACACACTGGGGTGGATTATACTGTTCTTAGCACCTTCTTAGTTTTCTTATGGTACCAGAGTGTCAGTCCTAAGCTTTGTCTTGTCTTGTTTGGAAAGTAGCACTAATCAAGGCTTCCACTTTTGGGGGTTTTTTGTGCTCATTTGTTGGATTTTTTTTTTGTGGGAGTTGTTATTTTTTAATTTCTCTGCACCTTTGGAGATTTTTAGAGTGGCTGCTTATGCTCCTGTCAAGGAGGAGCAGGATACTGGTGAACGGTCTGTGTTTAAAACTCTGCAGGCTGTTTTGGGAGCTTTGAAGTAAAAGGTGATATCGACAAAGATCTTTGAAAGAAACTTTAATAATAGAAATTCAGCCAGTTCCTGGCAAATTTAATGCTTTTGTAGTGTGCCTCTAAGCTGACAGGAGGTTTTGTTTAAGTAGGTGGTTATTTGGCTTTGATTATTATTTGGGTTTTTTTGTGTGGTGGGGGAATTTTTCTTTATTTTTTTTGGTGTGCTTTTTTTGTAGGGGATTTCATATGTTTGGAGTGGTTTTTTGTTCAGTTTTTGTTTAGAGAGTGGAGATACAAGCAAGCCAGCAGAAGAGCAGTGCTTGAGTGTATCTTTGATTTCCACACCCCTCCTCCAGTTAAAGAGCTTCCTGTTCTCTATTTCAGGTCTTTTTTTTGAGCTTAAGGGTGGACTCTGAGAAAAAATATGCCACTAATTCTTTTATAAAAGGCTTCTTGGAGAGTCATGCTAAGAAAGTTTATGAGCAGCTTCTGGCTGACTCACTATCAGAAGTTACTTATGCTGAGAGTCAGTAAAGGGGACAATTGATCAACATCTGTGACCATTTTTCTAAGAAGTCATTTGTTAGGTGACAGAGGTTGGTATGCTTGGCCAAGGAGAGATTTTGGTGCAAACAAGTACAGGATGAGGTTCTTTAATAAGATGTGGTGGTATAAATCTCTAGGAAGGCTGCTGATGTCCAGCAGTGACAACATGCTACACTTCACATGGCCTTAAACACAGTTTACAGTAGCAGACGCCTTTGGGCAAACAATCTATGTTTCAAGCTTTACACTTGTGTATCTCCCTCCTAAATTGTTTGTCTCATAGAAGACACTGGATTAACTAAGCTACCTTTTGTTAATTAAGCAAAGGCTTGCTCTGCACTCCTGTAGCCTTACTTGGCATAAAAGCTCGTAAAAAAACCCAAACAACTACTAAACTACTTGTCCAGATTGTCGGAACCTCCCCAGGAGAAAATTGTGCCAGTAGCACTGTCCTTAGGTTTGTTAATTGCTTCAACAATTTTTACATGAAGGGCAGAGATTTTTAAGCATGCCAAAGAAGTGATTTATTAAAATAATCTTTTGTTCACATGATTGTCTGAAGGATATAATATAATTTGCCTAAATACGAGTACGTGACAAACAAAATAGGAATATCTACCATTGGTGTGCAATATGCCCAAACTCCCTGTGAGAATCATTGATTTCCAATGTTTCATCACTCAGTCTTAATTTTCTGTCAGATGGGTTTTCTGTGTTGTTTAAAGATGGGCTTAGAGCCAGATGTGGGATACAGAAAGCCACAATTATTTCTCCTTCGTAAAAGGGCAGTTTCAAACATGATCCCCCCTATTTTAAAATAATTTATCAGCATTTCGTGCTTCAATCCCACCTCTCATTTCCCAAAGAAAACTTTGCTTTGTGTGTGAACCAGTCTGGCAGAGCTGTAACCAGTTAACCAAGAGTTTCATCTTCCTGTACTACATTGCTAATGGCAGGTCCCAGTCCGAGGCACCACATACCTTCTGTTTAGTCTCTGTACTTTCAGTCACGGCAACAGATGTTGATAATCTTCTTTTAGCACTTTGACCTGTTTTTAGGAATAAGCAGGTGCCAAGTGAGGCAAAGGCAGCAGCAGCACTTACTGGGGAAGGTGTCAGCAGGTGGTGGGGGAAGACAGGAGCACCTGGCCCCTCCTGACTGCATGATTAGGAATTTAAAAGCAGATGTAAAACAAAGATGTGTGTATGAGGTCACTCCATCAGCAAAACAATTGGTCATGTAGCAGATGTGGAACTTTTAAGGCACTCCATGAAACTTCCCACCCATAAAGGGGTTCCTCTTCCAATGTAGGTGGAAGTGGGTAGAGGTAAGGAACTTGTTTTTGATAGTTATCTGTCACATTAATCTTCCTGTCACATTAATCTTCTACAAATTTAATGTAGGATACCATGGTCCAGCACAGTACCCAAAACATCCGTGAGAAGAGGCAAATGCCGGGTTGTCTGAAGTAATTTCTATGCCTGTGTACTGGCAATGTATATCCTAATTCTCCCAAATCCTTTTCTGTCTTCTCTGGAGGAAGCTGTCTGCTTTGTACTCTAAAGAGCCTCCTGGGTATCCCGGCCCCTTTTATCCCACCTCCTTTTAGACTTCCATCAGGCACCTTCCCTAGGCCTCCCCATGCTAGGGAGGTGCCGTGTGCTGCCCTCTTTGGTGCCATCAATGGCTACCCTGCCTGCAATCTGTCTGGTTCTTAGCTCTGGACATCCTTGGTGCAACCATCCATGTGAGAGCACAGCCCCTCACGGGCGTGTGGGATTTGAGAAGGGACCGGGGAGAGCAGCTCTGCATTTTCTTAGGAAAAAAAGGCCTCATGGGAAAGGAAGGACGTGCCTGCCAAGGTTTGAGTTCTGCAGCACGAGCTGCTCCTCGTGCCTGGCGCGGGGCAGACACAACGTTCTCCCTGCAACCCTCCCAGTGGCCAAGGCCTAAATGCTTCCTTGTAAAGAGCGTGTTTACTTTACACGAACTTAAGACGAGGCTTTTGAAAACTTTATTTTGACGAAGTTAAAGGTTAGCTAGATATTTAAAGAGATACAAGGACGGTTTACTTTATCCTACCTTTAAATGTTAAGGCTAGCTGGTAGAGCAAAGGCAGTGCAGAAATTAATGGAGTGTATACATAAAATGGGAATGCTGTCAGAGCCAATTTTCTTAAGCATTGTGAGTACTGCTGACGTAAAACAAAATAATATTTTTTTCATTGCTGTGCTCTTATGAGTGCCTGTGAACTTGTTGGAAAGTCAGACACGAAGTTTTGGGTATGTTTTGGAGGGCATGTACAAAGAATAGGTGCAGTTGATGTCATTTTCATGTTTATAAATCACTTAAATAGTCTTGACTCAGAGAAGTTTATTGAATCTAGTGCTATCTTTCACGTAAAATAGTGTGCCTGTAGTCTACAGCTTTTAAGGATCTATTTTTTTCCTCCACTGTATATTGTAGAATTGTATTCTTTCCTAATATGGTGTTTCAGAGATGTTTTAAAAATAAATCATATTGACATCTGGATTTAATTATAAATTTCAAAGATAGGAACACATAGTTTATACAATATTTCAGCACAATGTTCATCTGAGCAGTACACAATGAAAACATTTTATTAAATTTACATTATTCAAGGAGCCCAAATACTTAGGTTTTTGAGAATTTGTATATTAATGTGGAGAAAGGTCAAAACAGTTGTCTGCTGAAATCAACAACAAACTCTGTCCTCTACAGAAACAAACCTGTGGTATCCATGTGAGTTACTCGAGCTGTGGAGCGAATGCAAATCAGCTTTCCTTCACCATTTATTGGAAGATTTTGTGAAACAAGAACTGCAGAGAGTGGTTGTAACACTCTGTTGTTCAACACAGTGTTGGTGTACAGCTCATCTCCGACCAGCAGTATTTCAACTCGCCTTTTTGCAGCTACAAAAGCTCAGAAGGATTTCTGTCTGAGGCTCTTTGGGGTTGGATCCTTGCAGGGTAACTGAAATATTTGACGCGGGATTTGTTTCGTGATTTTACCATCGTTTGCTTGAGAGGTAACAGAAGCTTATTCTGAGCTCTGCCATGGTTGGTACCACATAGATTTGCCTGGAGCACAGGTAGGAGGCGAAGTACAGCAAATGGGTTTATCTGGAATAAAGTCCTATAATAGTATCCTTATACCCAAATTGGTGATATGTGGACTGGGTAAATGTCCCAGTTTAAGCTGAGTTGAAGACTGTCTGGACTGCTGGACTCAAAAGGTCTGACTGTCAGAGTTATGGAGGCCAGTGGATGGCCCACCACCAGTGACATCACTGAGGAGTGAAATGGGAGTCAGAATTACCTAACATATTTAGGAATGACTTGGGTGATGGGGCAATCATGAAATTTATATAGACCAGTTAGTTGATGACATTCTAAGACTTCTAATATCCATGTGTTTCTGGTTTTGCACTGAATAGTGCCTCCCAAGAACTGAGTTAGTGCTACGGTGAGTTATGCTTGTCCACAGTGTCTCTTACAAATCCTGTACAATGGAGCATATTCCTAGTGCACAAAATCCTTAATTCATGAAATATATTTCTCTCACAAACCACCATTTAAAGCATTTTTGCTTTACTGTAGATGTTTCTCCCAATTTCCCAAGTTCCTTTGTACTTTGAACTTTATTCACCTCTTTGCAGACTGCCATCTCCTTTTTGTAAAGTTGTACACTCTAGACACACTACTTTATGCAAAATATTGTACTAGATTCAATAAGATTTTTCTTTAAGACTGTTAAAATGATCTATGTGTCATATCTCCCAAAATATACTGACATATGGGAATTTTCCAATACTATAATCTCCAGGGTACCTCTAATGACTTCCTGAATGTATCCAATGTATTCCAGGATGCTGAAGCATAATTTGTCTTCCTAATGTTACTACTTCCAATATTTACCAATTGTTCAGCTGTATGAACCCGAAAAACAGATCAACAAAAATATACAGGAGGAGAAAGAAAAATGGGAATGGTGAAAAAACACATTCCTTCACTGGCTTCTTGAAAGAAACAGATGAGACTGAGGAAGCAAGGGGTTACTTGAGGCATTGAATCAGACATCTGGAAGGGGTGAAGATGGAACAGCTGGAAGTGCAGGTATAGAATTCCATTCTCCTAGAAAGAGGATTTGTCTGGCTAAATTAGGAAGAAAGACATGGGAAGACAAAACCATGCAGATAACGTATAAAAGTAGCCTGATCATGGAAACTTGGTGAAGTTGGAGAAGGAAAAGTACTTTAGGCTAAGTTGAAGCTGTAATTTAGCTGGAGTTGATCTAGTGATGAGGAAGAGTAGGAAAAATTAATATTGAAGCCTAGAAGGCACAAAAGTAATCATGCAGACAAAAGCACCTCACAGATTTTAAGTACTGTGATCAATAGTGGATTTTTTTCTCTTTCTTACATGTTGGTGAAAATACAATTATTCTAGCAAGTTTAGTGTCATAAAACCTTGACAAAAGTCAATGTAAAGACCCAGGAAACAGTATAAATAGTGACAAAGATATCTCTGAGACTGCTGCTGGAGAGATGCAACAGGCACTTTCACTGAAATATTAAACTGTGTTTACTGTGATATAGATCAACATAGTAGAATAAATTATTTTCCATTGCAAATTAAGAATGTGAATAATCTTTAATTTCTATAGATACCAGTTTTACTTCTATTATTCTGAAGAATCAGAGTGGAAATGTTGGGTAACTGGTTCTTAATCTGTTCTTATCCCACCGACTTACTTTAGAAAACTTGATTTTTGACTCTTCATTGGATGGACATCTAGTGTTCAAACTGATAACAAGAGCAATTAGTTGTTTCCTTTCATCCAGTCAAAATGACCAGCCAGTGACAGAGAGGAGTGGGTGGAGGGGGAAGGGGACATCTCAAGGGATAGTTCAGTGGAAGGTATCCTAATGGATAGGGGAGGATGAAGTGTATGTTTCTTTCTTGGTTTAAAAGAAAGGACAAAACTCCAAGAAATAACAATGAACCTCTATAGACCAAATTGTTACAAGATCAGATCTAAGGTCAGATCACTATGGTTGCTCTGGGCTGCATTTGTTTTCACAGACAGCAACGCTACTGAGACATTTATAAAACTTTCAATACCAAAGTCCTCTCCATGTTTCCAGCGACTGAGTACTTACTCTGCAAACTTCCAGAGGCAAATCCTTCAAAAGACAATTAAATTTATTGTCTTATTTGCATAGGTCGTGGTTTGGTTTGGGGTTTGTTTTTTTCTTGTATTCAAACATTTAATGAGATATTAAGATCTAGTAAGATCATAGCTCAAATTTCTTTAGCAACTGGATATGAACTGGAGAGTTGTCAGATGAGTTTCCATCTTAATTATAGCACCACATCTGCACTCCTGAAATTGAGATTGTTGGCTGCATCTTCAGTGACTGAAAGGAGTTTGATTATACCCAATAGCATCTGAAGGTCAGTCTGCACCTGAAGTAATGTTCTTAGCTATTCAGAAAATAAAAATATTTCACTCAAGCTTAACCTTTCCCTGCCTTAAGTGCATGAAGCTAATACATCACAAAGCTTTAAAAATTCATTTCCATTAGGTTTCCCTGTATGCAGAACTCAAAAACGGTAGTGAGGATCTTTGGAAAAATACTATCCTGTAGCCTATAAATAATTTAAAAATTTAAAATCTGGTAAAGGAGAAAAACCCTTGACTAAAAGCATGGTAGCTGCCTCTTTTATTTTTTTTTGTAATAGAAGTGCTATACCCATCAGCATCTCTGGTAAGCTGCAGCAAGTCTAAACCAAAGAAACTTCAGGGGCAATTTCTTGCCCTGGATTTCCAATATCAAAATTGCAAATGTCTAATTAAAGTGCTTCTTAGAAATGGATTCTATATTTCCATTTGATAAAGAACCATCTTTATTCAGTATAATATAAATTTAACTTTCTAGGAACACATTAGTAATCTCATTTTTCTTTTAATCACAACAATGAAGAAATTATTTGGAGACTGTAATTTGTATCCCATCTATTCTTTGGCTGTCTCTGTTTGTATTGTGTAAATATTTTGAATTATCTTACTTAGCCTTTTGGAGAATATTTGCAGTCTCTACATGACATTAAAAGACTTGTCTGGAGATGTCAAAGGCTCATGTGCATCTGTCTTTTATGTCAACTTCTACATACTTTGATTATACAAAGTTACAAAAGAAAAAAAGGGGGTTTCCACAGATTTGTTAATTTTGTAATGCTATTTCTGCTGGCAGGAGAAGGATGTCTTTATTTTCTTGCTGAAATGTTTGGAAACTCTTGTGTTGAGGAGCTTGGGGTAACAGAAATGACGCAGTAAGAAAACATTAAGTTCCCTCTCAAACCCGTTATTTTCGTTGCTGAGCAGACTGCTTTTTAATTTCTATAATGATCACACTCCCTTCAAAAAAACAAGAAAGGACTAAAAACACCTACCAAGGCAGGAATAAAAGGCTTATTCTACTTGTTGTTTATTTCACAGTTCTTCGGAAAAAAAAATCAATCTTAACTCACGTGTACCCTTCTTTAATCCAAAGTTTTCAGAAGAACAACAGATACCCTGCTATGTGGTGTGATAGTTTCCATTCAGTGTGACTCCTTTCTTCCAATTTGCCTAGAAAAAGGGATCAGCACAGGACAAGAGTCAAAATGAAACAACAAAACTGAGGTCATTGCTAATATGAGTTTAGAGGCCAAAGAGCGAGAGCAGACTAAGAGTGTGCTTTGGGTGTTCTTCCAAAGATGCCAAAAAGATATGCCCCACCCTGACCAGTTCTTTCAAAAAATTAACTACAGATCTTGCAGGAAAAGTAAAGGAAAGTTTGCTTTAACTTAGGGTAAAGGAAAAAAAGAGTGTCTTCTGGGTGCAAAAATGTTGTAAGTTCTCAAGTCATACTGAGTTTGCAGGCATTTGCAAGGTTTTAGCTACATTGGTCCTTCAGAAGGAATACATTGCGCTGCCAAGGGCCACTTTAAAAACCATTAAACATAAGTAAAACTGTCAAGCCCATTTCTTCTGCTTCTGTCTCTTCCGTAATAAGCAAGATTAAAAACCCATTTGTTTTTAAGATACTCGCTTGCTTCCTTTGTTGCTAAGATATTTTGCTGTAGCTGAGGAGCTCTGCTGCTGTTACAGTCCTGTGCATTTCATTTTCTGGAGTGGAAAAAAACCCTAGCATACCTTATTATTCACAAATAATAGTTTCTTGCTACTCTTAGTTACTAAAAGCTACTTTGCGTTGACTGCAGCAAGTTTGCACTCCAGGTTTCAGCGCAAAAGTATTGCTTAAAACATTGTGCTTTGTTCCTTCTGGAAAGCTTTAATAACTCGAGCCTTCCTTCCACTCTCCTTTTTTTTTTTTTAATTTTTTCTTTAATTTTTTTTTTTGTGGTTTTCAGCACACCCTTCTTGATATACTTCCCATGTATAGGAATGTAAGATCTGTGGAAGCTGCACTCTTCTCTCCTTCAGGGCACAGCCTTCTGTCCTTTCCCTAATGCTGCATGCACTCACTGAGCATCCCTGGTATTTTGCAAGCTCACAAAAGAGGTCTGAGAGTAGCAAAGTTGAGACCAGAATCCTCAGCAGAGCTTCCCCAGGGCAGACATTCAATCATGGCTTCTAAAACTCTGTATTATCTGAGTTTCTTAAAATCACAGAATGCTGGGCAAACTAATATGGCTGCTAATGATCCCAGCAACAGCAGATTTCACTTTCTGAAGGGTTTTTTTTCCTCCATAGGTTTTTTTTTCTCTGTATTAATGCAGCTGAGCTTTTATATTATAAGAAACTGTCTTTTCCTCAATGTACCATTTTTTTAAAAAAAAACACACGAAAGGTAAGGCCAACAGGTCTTTTTTCTCAGGAAGTTGTTTGCACATCTGCATTCTCTTGCCTTTGGTTTGCATGGATTATCTGTTTGTTGCATGCAAATTACAGAACAGCTGCTCAAATTCCCACTGGTTTGCTTCTCGCATCTTGTTAAGGGCAGAGGAAACACAAAGTTCATTGTTAATCTAATTATACTCCAAACAGTCTAATCAAATACTTATTAGTCATATTGCAATGATACTAATACTTCTGGTTGCAATTATATGCAATTAATGTACAAACAAACTCTGGGGTATCCTTTTCTCGGCTGCTGCGCTTATCTTTTCACTGACCCTCTGGGTCCAAGGGTTAAAGGTTTCAGTGTAGCAAGGGCACAGGGTTTGGCAAGTGATCAGCATCCCAAGTCCTTTACCAGGAGGAAGAGGAGGATGCAGCTTGTTTCTTCTTCCCTTTTTCAGTTTCCATATGCAGTCATTTTCATGTTTGTTAACATGCTGGTTTTTATTTAAATGACCTACAGGTCATTGTATACAAATTTACAACGTCTGTTCTATACATATTGAATACTTGTTCTTTTTTTAACCCCTGAAATAATGTTTGCCCAGTTCCTTAACTGACTGTGGCAGAGTGGTTTATAGCCCTGGAATCATCCTGCACCTTTGCTCCTATTGCCCTGTGCCTGTAACTCCCCCACACTACTCCTCCTTTGCTATCATGCTGTGCCTGTATTCCTCCAGGAAAAGCCTTTGTGCTGGTGTGGTCAATACTTTATTATTCATAAATAACAGTTTCTTGCTACTGTTAGTTACTAAAATACACATAGAACAAGAATTACATCACACAACTGCACAATGCTAAACAGACCAAACAAACCAGGTTATCAGTCACTGGATTATTAGATAATTTCTGTTACAAGCAAACAAGTGAAAACAAAGTTCCAGGTAAGTCAAGACAAAGCCTTAGGGGTGCTGCCTGTTGCAAGCAAGGCCATCCCCACATCTACTGGTCTACAAGGCTTTGGGTGTTTAACCACCTCCACTGGCACAGATTTTCAAGTGTTTCTCTTTTTGGTCCCCAAACCCACCCCAGCTGTCACCAAGGGCAGTGTGTGTGATGCCTTCTGCTGCACATGGCCCAGTGCAGGGCACAAGAGGGCAGCTGGTCTGTCACCAGTGTCCCTGAGCCTCAGCTCTCCTTCCTCTGCTCCATGCTTATGACTTCCCCTCCCATTTGTGTGTACTTTGCTTGCTGTAACAGATTCAAGATCATTTCAGCCAAAGGATCTGAGGTTTTTCTCTGTATTTTCATCTAGGAGGACTGGTACTCTAAGGGGAGACCATTTGATTTTAGTATAATAGGGTATGGCCATACACTTTAATTAAGTAGGCTCTGTGTGTTTGGCATGCCTGCAGGGAGAGGTGAAGGTAAAGGGGATGACAGAGACAAGTGGCATCTGTGAAGTAATACCTCATCCCTCCCTTCTACATGGAGATGAGAAATAAGGCATTCTCTATTTTGTCTCTTTTTTTCCCCCACCCTTTTCTTTTTCTCTGATGCTGCTATTTGCAAAATCTTTGAGTTGCTTCACTTGCTACTAAGTGCTTTTTGATAGGGCAGTGGACTTCAAAGAGGATTCTTCTGGATCCCTAAGGGTTTGCAAAGGAAATATGTGGAACAGACTGCAGGTTTGGGACAGCCAGAGGAAGAGGTTGCTGACAAAGCATTCCAGTAGGTATAGCTATCAAAATTGCCACTACATTTGGAAGTAAACTTCTTAAGGAAAACCTTTTTAACAACGGTACCTATTTAAAAGTAGTTCCTGCTTTCAAAGTTGCAGATAACAAATGAGGATTATTTTCATTAGGACACAAGGTTAGTTTCTCTCTGGTGAAATGATTAATTACTTTGACTGCAAACTGTCAAAAGGACAGGCTGTATCTAGAGAGATGTGCATATGGCCCTTCTTTTACTTAGTTCAAGTGCTGCACTCACCATATACAAGCAAGATCTAATCAATAAATCAGACAGTGGTGATAGGGTGGCATTACTGTGGGCCACTCCAGCACAAGCACTCATGCCTTGCAATTGGAAAAGTGAGGTTTTGCTGTGTTTCTACCTGGTTTATTTTTAATGTATGAAAATTTGGGGTTTTATCTAGATACTGTCATGATGATTACAACCTGGAGAGTAGCAGCACATCGCCTGGTTTGTTCCAGATGCTGGAAAATTCATGCAATTTTCCTACTCTGCTGTGTTCATACAGCCACTTTGAATTAAGAACGGGCTAAGAATGCATGAAATTATTCTTCTTATGAAATGTGTTTATCAGGAGCCTGAAAATGTCTTCTCTTGAGGTAAAAGGCAGCTAGCAGAGATACAGTTGTGTGAAGGAATGAAGAACAGATAGCTATCTGTAAATTTGGTGCTATGACTCAACATAAAAAGATGACTGCTGAGAGCGATATTACAGCGAAAAAAGTAATTTATAAGATTGAAATAATAACGTATTTTATGTTTTGAAAGTAAAACGTAGAGACAAAGGATCCAAAATTTGGGAAATGGTGTGCATGTTCAACTTAGTCCTACTCAGCTTTTATTAGTAGTAATCAGACTGTGGAATGTGACAGGTTCTGGGGCAGCAGGCAGCCTTGAAACCCGTTTTGAATGGTAACTTCAAACACAGTCTCTTTTCTCTTTGGTTATCAGTCTATTTAGGTGTTTTATAAATAGCAAAGATAGATTGTTAGATACTTTCAATAGGAAAGAGCGGGGGCAGAACAGGGAAGTAATAAGTTATACGAGATACCAATCGTATTTCCATCAACAGAAAATGACTCATGATTCATAAAAGCCTTCTTTATACTAGAATACATTGTTTAGAATTTTGTTTAAAAATTAAACAGAACATCTAACTTTTCAGCAGCTGTAACTTCCTGGCCTGATTACCAAGGGACATTCTATAAATAAAACATGTATTTCAAAGCTTGAATTCTCCTTTGAAAAGCCTATAGGCAGCTTTGGTGGGATATTGGTTTTCAGCACGGCTTTATCAATTTGCCAGCTGAACAATGCTTTTTGCAAGGAAAGCAATGAGTAAGAACTGTGTTTTGAGTTGGCAAGTCAGAATAAGGCACCTTGCAAAAACAAATGTGCAAAAGAAAAAGCTGTCTGCAGAATGCAAAGCAAGATTTATGCCAAGATTGCTGTTCTGAACAGCAGTGTACAGCAGCACCGTGAGGTTTCGGTCAATTCACCACCTGTGAGAAATCCTCTAAATAAAGGTATAAATTTCACAGTAAATCCCTCTGCCAGGCTTTCTAAGCCCCGCACGTTAACAAGAAAATATACAATGTACAATTCGATAAGATCTATGGGGGGGAAAAAAAAGGAAGGTTAAAAGATAATCCCTCTGTCAGTTTTTTGTTATACAGGCTGCCTGCACATACTTACATGAAAGAACCAGTTTCTTTTCTGGTGCCTTTACTGAGATGCCATATGACTCCATGATTCAGAGTGCATCACAGGCACTGGAGGGCAGGCCTTAACTAGGCACTAGTGAAAAAGGAAAGTCCTCTCTAAAAAGGCTTTCCCACCCTTTATTATTAAATTCTGGTGTCAGGAGGAGGCGCACAGTATATTAGGAGCAACTGAGCTACCTTGGAGCCAAGGTGGACACATCATGCAGTGCTTGTTGGCAGGCTGTTTTAGTGTAGGGACAGAAGATCGCACCGTGGTGATAGTTCCCATTTGACACGTCTATGCATACACATTTGCTTTATTGCTTGCTTTTTAAAATTTAATTTAGCCAGAATAAGGTATGAGATCTGCTGTCTCCTAACTTTAACTGTATTTGTACCAGGTACGACTCCTGGGCCAAGTGGCACAGCGTAGCATAGCTTATGTCTGTGCACTCCAGCTCTCATGCCCCCTTCCTCCAATTCCCCCAGACAAGGTGGCTACATCCATGCCTAACTATGAGCAGTGCCTTGCATGAGCTATCCCCTGAACTAAGGCCAAGCACTGGCTGGGAGGGTAAGCCTTCAAATGAGCCAGAACTGTGCCAGGGAACATGCCAAGAGCGAGGAGGTAAAGATGACTGTGGCCCAGCTCTCTGTCTGTGTCCTGGCCTCATTCTGTTTACTGGAATAGACAGAGCTCATAGCCAAAGAGGTCAGGAAGAGAGCACAGTGCTGAATGTTTTTAGCACACTAGGGACATTTGCCCTGCTGGCCTTGGCAATGTTTTCTCATGCACCACTTCTGTGCATATGCTCTTTCCTTTGCCCTCCTTGCATTCCCCTGCTTCCCCTGCCTGCACCCTACCTTCTCATGCATGTCTGAGTCAGATGGCCCAAGCAAAAAGCTTGCTGTTGTACTGCATCCTTATTGTGTCCTGTAATGATTGAAATAATTTTCTTGAGTTTTAATCTGCTTTACGAAGGCCAAACACATCCGGTGTGGTAGCCCCACTCAGACTTGGAATGAAGGACTGAGAGTCTACCACCCTTTAAAGAATAATGTTCCCAGGAATATACAGGACTGCAAAAGGCTACTTGCTGCCCTGCCAAGGAGCCTGCAATAGTATCTGTACTCCTGTGAACTTCTGCAGAAACCACACAGTTTAATTTTTGACTTGGTTTGATTCCAAGGGAATACAGAGCTCTAACCCAGGCCACCTTGTGTTACACACCAGTGACTTTCCCACTTACAGATAGTGTATGCTGCCTCTGGGGTACAAACAAAAGTTATGGGCAAAGATAAAGAGAACCTTGTTAGAGTGGAATGATTGTTAACACAAGTAATAGTATTAGAACTGGGTATTTTCTCCAGTTAATTTGGCAGAAGTGTGGCAGTTATGCTGTCACAGAAAAGGTAGTGGTAGAAAAGATGGGTTTGCTATGTGGATGACTAATGTGAATTCTCTCTGGTTTATTTAGGTGAGTTAATAAAGTGAAAAAAATGTTCCCCCAGTGATCTATGAGTTCACGCCCTGCTGCTTTCCAGCAGGACAAGAGCTCCCTGATGCCTGAAGCACTTTTATTTAAATACTATAGAGGCTCTAAAATCACTGAAGTGGTTGAAAACTTTCCCAACATTAAATTTGTCTTTTTGTGATGGTGGAAACCTGGTGTAGTAGTAAGAATTGCTTTCAGGGTATCCTGAGACAAACCTTAAAAGTTGAGAAAGCAGCTTGATTTGGGCCAATGATCCTATGGGCACAGATTGGTTAAGCCCTGCAAACCATGAGCATCACTTAGAGGAACTGTCTCTGAGGAGGGGTGTATGGCTGGAGGTTATTTTAGTTCTTTTCATAATTTACAGAAGAACTAACCAAAGAGAAGTTGTCTTCTAGGCAGAATGCTGCAATGACTTGTCTTTACCAGTCAAAATTCTGAACAGGGATCTGGAAAACCAGAGAACATCCCCAGAAACATGGATATAAAACTATGCAAGGGGGAGGAGGCATGAAACTTTGGACTCCAACACAGGAGAGCTGACTCTGCTTACACTGAGACTCAAGGACAAATTGTCTACTGGCTTTGAACCAAGCACTGGTTCAAAATTAGGATAATGGGAAAATTTCCTTTTTATTGGACTATTTTTTTCCCCAAAATGTTTATTATCTTGCTCATTTGAAAGCCTGTTGCCTCTGTTCTAAGTTTTTTTTTTTCCGGGATCAGAGATGTCTTACATTCCTCAAGTGCAAATCATTTCCAATAAAACGCTCTATGTTCTGTATCAACCATTAATGTTTCCAGATTGTAAACCTGACAGGTTTAACAGATTTATTCTTGTTTTCTATTAGTGTGAAGCTAAGATTGTGAGATTAACATTTAGCATGCTGTGGAGACTAAGCAGCTCTTTCTGTGCCCACAACTTTGCTCTGTAGTGAAACTAAACAGCCAAAATAAACCAGAAAAAGCAGCTCTTTCCTGAAGTGACTGAGGTCTGAACAATTGTAGTTTTAACATTTAACAAAACAACAAAGGAAAACAAGATGCAGAATATAAAATATAATAATACTTTAAAAACAAACAAACAAACAAACAAATTTAATGAGAAGATATTCTGTAGCTAAGTATTTACTGGAGAACAAGTGACTATCCCAGAAAACAGAGGTAGAGGAGAATTACACAAAAAAAGCTAGGCTAGTACAAATTGTCAGTATTTCCTTTATGGTGAGTTATGAAATCATGGATACCAGCAGCCAAAGACTTGAGAAATGTCATAGAATTGTGACTGTAGCTCCCACATTCCCTACCAGAGTCGTGGGCAGAGAGAGAGGGATTGCCAACCTGCTCTTTCCTGGTATTGCTAGAGGGCAGATGGAAGTCTCCCATCGGTTTGTTCCTGTAACATCGAGTCACAGCATGAAAATGATTGAGATCATGCCTCACATAAGCTCTTGAGCAGTTCTGTGCTCGACTGTAGGAAGGTTGGGGCAGAAGGGACAGCTTTGTGTGCTGAGCAGGGACAAGTGAAATCCTTCTTACTTTCCTGATGAGAAGCTCTGGTTGTACCTATTCAGGCATTACCTAAGCCTCCCTTGAACAACAAGGGGGTTTGTTTGTTTGCATGTTTAATTCCTGCTCAGTGATTGAAAGCATTTTAAGTATTTACAGTAAGCTGTGTTTGGATTCTTAGTCGATAAGCAAGCTGGGGTTTTATGTAAAGCTTATGTCTGTGAAGCAAACACAAAATCTGATTCATTGTTTCGGTGTGGGAAAAATACAACTTACTATGAAAAAATCACACTAAGAGCTTTATTTATTTATTTATTTATTTGAAATCATAGACTTATAGAATGGTTTGGGTGGGAAGAGACCTTAAAGATCATCTAGTTCCAACACCCCTGTCATGGGCAAGGATGACTTTGGCTAGACCAGGTTGCTCAACAAGCATGCAATAAACCTATAACTAGAAATACCTTTGTAGGTTCATTAACGGGAACAGCTGCCAAGTAACATGGAGTATAGGTTTTGATCCAGTTTATGAATACAATGGGAACAAACTAGGCAGTTCTAGATGTCTTCATACATGGACCAAAGGGCTGCCTACACATGTAATGTGCCATATTTCCTACCTAAGCCCCTGCCACAGAAATGCCTGTTGATATCTGAAGAACTTTAGGTTATTTTGAAAACTGATTTTAGTAGTGCAGCTTGGACCATAGAGATATTCCTTCGAATTTTTTATAACACTCCAAAAGAATGATTGTCTCATACTGGGAACATGTAGCAGAGCTTTTTAAGAAAGTAAGAACTTGATGTTAACTTTAATGTTAATTGAGTGCACCTAATCAACCCTGAGATTAGCTCAGTTGGTTAGAGCATGGTGCTAATAACACCGAGGTTGTGGGTTTGATCTTCACATGGGCCATTCACTTAGGAGTTGTATTCAATGATCCTTGTGGGTCTCTTCCAACTCAAAATATTCTGTGATTAATTCCACCTCCCCAGGCATAATTAGAGTTGTGGAAAAGAAATGGTAATGTGAATAGGCATGAATTAAGGAATTAAAATGACTTTGCAATAAAATTCTAAAGCCAAACTGACCTTTGTTGATGGAAACAATTTGGTAGAGAGCTTAAAAACAGTAAGGTGGATCCAAATGGTCTCACATTTGGATCCCCTTCTCACATTTGGATCCCAAGGTTGCAGTTTGGTTTCACTTCTAATGGTGGAACCAGCAGGCACATACTGTACTCAACCAGAGAGCTACAGCAGGACCACCTGGCACCACTCATAACTTAAATCTTTATTTGCATAAATAAAAGAATTAATCTTACTTACAGACTATTGGCTATGAGATACGAATATATTGACTAGATAAGGCAAACATGACCACATTTATCTGGCTAAGAACAGATAGATTATTTTTTTCTTATGATTTGTGGTGACCCTATGTAAGCAAAACATGATTTTTTTTCCCCCCTCTGAAAGAACAGGGAATGGTTTTGTATTCATCTCAGTAGACTGTGTTTAATTGGGTTCAGCACTGCCATAAGTTGACAGTACAGATTCCTGGTCTGGTGCCAATTAATGTTTACTGCAGATGTATCTCGAGATTCTTATAGGCCTGCAAAAACGGAGCTGCTGAGAGACCCTGCAAAGCAATATATTTGTGTTCCTGCTGGAATAAGTAAGCTGCAACTTGAGGTGTATTGGATTACTTGACATGCTTCAAAGGTCAATTCGTGGAAAAATGTCAGTGAAAACCTCCCAACAGTGATTCTCCATCTCTTCCACCGACTGGGTGAAAAAAAAGTAGAGACAGAGAGCAAAATTCTGGCAACTGCACACTTTAATTTAGAGGAGGTTCTGGTTGACTTGTAACGAGCACTTCATTGTCCTTTTAGTTTCTGTTGTGTTTTTCTCATTTTCATAGATTTTGGTAGTTTTACTACTTTAGTAGCAAACTTCATGATCTATTACTTTTAATATGTTTTCTTTGCCCCCAGTTTAATGTGCATACTAAAATGGGTTTACTGCAATATGTGACCATGAATGAGAATTATGATTATTTTTAAGTACTGGCTCCAATGCTTTTTGTTAAGAATTTGAGATCCCGACAAATTCTAAACTAAAATGTTGAGTAGTAAATGTCATGTTCAGTTTGTGGGGCACCTGGAGGTAATTCTGTACTAAGAGGCTGCTCTCACTCTCTGTATTGTGTATCAGCTGAGAAGTTTAAGACACAAAATTCATTTCACTCCTAGGAATTATTATTAATACATTCTTTGTCTAACAGAGATTGAAGTGTTTTGAATTAACATGAAAATACTCAAAAGCAAAATATTAAAAAGTTAGCAGAGAATCCTGTACTCTTACAGATGTGTAAAATATTAAATATATATGTGAACGTGTTCAAAAAAATCTTATTTTTGTGTGCAACGTTTAGGTAGAGCAGAGCCACAGGGAAACTACTTTATTTCATCTTTTTCTTTCACATAAACTGGCAGCATTTTTAAAACAGCTCTTTCACGTCAGCTCTGTACATAATTGTTCTAGTTTGGCTGGCTAGTATTATTTGCTGAAATACCACTTCTTATCTTCCATCTCTTTG
>NW_016690287.1:490932-514657 GCF_001604755.1 Lepidothrix coronata | reverse complement strand
TCATGGGGCAGTCGGTGGCAAGTTCACCATAAAGCAGGATCTTAGGGAGGGGGTGGTCCTTCATCCTGGAGATGTGCCCTGCCCATCGCAGCTGTGTTCTCAGCAACATGGCCTCAATACTTGTGACTGCTGCTTGTTCTAGAACAGATGTATTGGTCACATAATCTGACCAGTGGATGTTTAGGATTGAATGGAGACAGCGTTGATGGAAGCGTTCTAGGAGACGCAGGTGGTGGCAGTAGATGACCCATGATTCAGATCCATATAAAAGACTAGACAGCACAATTGCCTCTGTAGAAATGTTTGAGTTAATTAAGGACGATGTCTGGGGCTGAGGCCTCTGCACTTAAAGGTGTTGATCTAGGAAGAACTCCTCATTCATTTCCCCTTAATCTGTGGCGTATTTCCATCCAGGAGGAGAATGGGAAACAGAACAATATAGCAAAATTGTCAAGTCTAAGGAACTCTTAACACCAAGTGAAACCTAAGTGTATAATCAAGATGCATTAGACTGTCTGTGCAAGATATGATGGGGCAGTCAGTTGTTCTTTTTCAAACTCAGTTAGAGGTACAAATAGTCCACAAAACCTTAAATGTGTGCTGGCTACTCTAATATCCTCTCAAGCAGGTTTAGGGCAGGTGGAAACAACCACAATAGTGTATCTTTTAATATATTTGTGTCTGCTAAATCTGGTTTGTGGTGAAATGAGATGGTTTAGTGTAAAATATCTAATTTTAGCATTGTCATGAGTAATAAGACAAGATGAAATTACAAAAAGTCATTGATAAAATGAACAGTGAACTGGTGACCCAGTTCAAGGATATGGTGGAAGACCATCTTAGTGGATGTGAAAGACTCTAAAAGAGGACTTTTCACACACAGTGATGTGGAAATAGCTGTCCAAGCTATACTGTCATTTTCAAAGCACTGCTGCCACTTAGCCATCCCTTGGGGGATCTAGGAAGCTGGGGTTTTATTATTCTTTTTCTCTGCACATACTCAATACTACATGAGACTGAGTACCTTGCTGATCGTGTATATCTTAGCTGGGATGCCAGATGTTAGTTCATGGCATTACCTGGGTAGATTTACTAAATTTTCCCAGAAAAAGGAAAAAAAAAAAGGAAGGGTTGGGGAATATTAAATGAAGGGATTCATGTACTGCCTTAACAACCTCAAGCCAAATGTGATCTCATGAGTTATGATGTGCAGAACTTGTGGGGGGTAAAATTCCCACCACATTACTCCTAATTGTGTGAAAAAGGGAGAGTTTGCAATGGGCACTGAAATCATCCAAAAGCACTGAAAAGTCAAAGGGTAATGAATGTCTGGTGCAGGTGATGAAGAAGACAGAGATGAGGCTCGGGAACCAATGGGCACAGAGCTGGCATCCTTGGTTTCCTGAGACTGGAGGCAGCCCAGAGCAAAGTGAGCTTTTCCTGCTCTGCCCTGGAGGATGATGGCTCTTGCCTTCTGTGCTCATCCTGCAGGTTCAGAGACTTTCTTCTTGCTTAGTCTGCTTTGAATGTGCAGCATGAATTAAAGCACTGGGAAACTTATGCGTGGCATGGATAGATGAGGTGCCTTGTCTGAAACAGAACCATCTGATGGGTTCTAAGGTCACTGCATTTGTTTGCAGAAATGTTTTTTACAGAGCTGAGGGTTTACTGACTGAATACTTTCAAAGACCTGCTTAAACAAAAACTGTGAATTTAAACCAGTGTGCTTTATTAGAAGACGAAGGTTTGCATTTGCTGTAATAAATGGAATTTTCTACTGCCCTAATCTGACTGGAATAGAAAATAGGACAAGATTTGTGTATTTAAAACTTAAATGAAAAAAAAAATCTTTTTTTTCAGCGTCTACATAACTCATATATACATAGGTTGAACACCACCTCTTTCTACACTCTTCCAGAATGTTGACCTCACACTGAATCCCTTCTGACCTGTTGCAAAAGGGAGGTTCAGATCCTCTGCAGTGATGCACCACAGCTTAATAAGAAAAAAATCCTCAGAGTGTTTGAGTGTTATTTACCAGGCTTGGTTTATACCATTGCTAAATCCATTTAATTTGTTGGATTTTTCTGATATTGTGTGCTGTGGAAATACTAAAGTATTTCAGAAAGGTTTCATTTAATTCCGTACAGTCTGTCTCTAACTCAGCTTTGACAGACTTTTAGGGTAGCTACCTTACAGCCCATTAGTCCTTCAGAATAGCTGATCCAGGTTTTATAATCTTTCATGGTTTTGGTTTGGTGTTTTTTTTTTTGTTTTTTTTTTTGTTCCCCTAGATGATTTTTCACAAGCCAGAAGTTTCTCTCTAAAATCTCTTCTTTGACTCATTTTTTCCTGGCAATTCTAAGCTGGTTCTTTGTTTCTATTCCAAGAGTCTGGAATGCCATAATATTTCTCACTCAATTTTTGAGGAAGAGATGTCTGCCTGTCATGTAGAAGTTTCAGTGTCCTGTTCCAAAACTTCATAATAATTTTATTTAATATTTTAACACACCAGTGTTTCACTTAAAACAATATATCTAGTGTTTTTGTAACGGTGATGGTATGGAGATTTAAGGGAAGTAAGGTTTGTAAGGACTTATTGCCTCCCCTTCTACAACTGGCTTCTCTTAAAAGAAAAATGAAAATTTCTTCACACAGTGCTGCCTTGTGCAGTTGTCCCACAGTAACTAGAAGAATATATTTTTAATAAAATATTTTAGAAGAGTGCCAAGTCATTCCTGAAAGCCAGCTTCTGTCAGAAGTTCTTCTTTCTCCTCTTCGTTGCCTTTCTGTGTTAATTGGGATATTGAATAATTTTGTTTTATTCTGTGTGAGTAGTGTCTAGTATACTATAAGTACTAACACCAGGACACAGGAAAAAGTGGCACATTAATCTGAAGCCTCCTATGTCCAAGACACACATTTTCATGGAAAAGGACATGTCCCTAAAACCCATCCAATGCTTCAATCAACTATGGACATTAGATTTCTGACTCGTAATGCACATCTTACTGTAAAACCTTAAGTGTGCAGGCATAGCACTTTGTGTCCACTAAATATCTGGGTGAAGTTGGCAAAACTGGCCTTGTTCACCATCAAATAAAATACAAAGCCCTGAATCCAATATGTTTTATCATGTTGAAAAATAACTGCCCTTTTATGTCATGGATTAACACGTTGGAAGAGGTGTTAATGTATCTTTGCTGTAAAAGAAGTTTATAATATGGAAATGCTCCACAGGGATAGCTTTCAAGCTGTTTTTCCTCTGGGCTTTGGCTCCAAATTATAAGATGTTGAAAAGAATAATGTTGTAACTTTAAAAAATTCTTGAAGAAAAGCACTGTCTTAAAACCAAACCAAACCCAGAACCACCAAATGTTCTGCCTCTCACACTCTCTTCTTCACAAAAAAAGCCTTCTGGGCAAATAAAATAAAAACCTAAAAAACCCAAACTTCCCTCTACCCATTTCAGGCTACAAACTACACAACCCCTTTGCTTTTTATTTTGGTTAGCAGCTTGGACTCCCTTACTTCATAACTAACCTGAACAAATATTGTGCCTTAGATCATTTCAAGAGACCAAATTCCAAAACAAGCAAAGAAACAATAGACAATAATTGTTGTCCCAGGGAAAAAAAACAGGTAATTAATTATCCTTTTAAGAAGGATAACTAATCATTCATGGGCATTGTTTCGATCAACAAAAGCACAATTTATGTAGATTTTTAACTCAGGAAGGAAAAAAGAAACCCGTACACAGTAGTTTTGAATGAGCTTCAGCCCTACTGTGCTGCGTACACAGTGTAATAATATCCTTAGCAAAACAAGGAATCGTTTATACACCCCCATGCTGCATAGGAACCCTGTAAATTCTGGAATTTTTCATAATGTACGAGTGTCACGCTTTATAGAGGGTATTACATATTTTTGCTACCAGGAATGAAGTTTTGTGGTTAGTGAAAATATTCATCTATAGACCTGTTGCTGATGTTGAGCCATATTGAATTTTAGAATCCTTGTTCGAGTTCAGACCCCTTTATATCTCCTGCAAACAAAACAAAGGGCGATAGCAGAACTTCCCACCGTGCTGACCCTTCCTGATTCCTCCCAGCAATCCCCCCAGGATAGACATGGTAAGTGCCTGCTGATTTCATGCTTCCTTTGAAAGGGAAGGGAAATAAAAGGCCCCATTACAACCCAAAATCTGATTAAGCTTTGGCTGTGGTGGACAGCTTCCCTGGTAGCTCTAAGGCTCAGCTCATGCTCTCTCTGAAGGAGGACAAAAAGGTGTCTTCCCTGAATTCCTGGGGGGAGTACAATTACCTGCACATACTGCAGCTTTTGCACAGTGGTCCAGCCTGGGACTGGAACTGTTTCTTCCATGTGAAAACTGTTTATAAGCTTTTGTGTCACTTGTTATGGTTTGAGGTCATCTCTGGGGAGTTCAAGTCTTGTTAAATACAACAGGGAAAAAGAACTCTGCGAGGATAAAAAAGAAGGTTTGCTAATCAAACTTGGTGATCACAGCAAATGCCATGACTGGCAAAGAACATGTTCAGAACTGTGATAGCTCTCTTGGAGCTGCAGGACCCTTGTTTTTGAGAATGGACTGTCTGTGACTAAGAAGCTCCTCAGGAGTTTAGTGCTTTCTGCTAATCTGTCCCTTAAAAATCTACCTGGAAACCATAGATTTACAGCCCTGGCACAAGGTGTGGTTGTCTCTAAGGGAATATGCCTAAGCAACGAGGAGGCTGAGGAGTAGGATTGGATTCACTTTTTTGGGGGTTCAAGGTCATGCTTCACCCTATTGGAAAAGGTGCCAGGCATGAGGTCTCCATAACAACAAAGTACTTAGGGGCATATTTACCTGGATGCATTAAAGCAGGTATGCATCTTGTTTTACTCACAAAATGAGCTATCCAGGCACCAGATGTCTCAGGAGGCATTTAGCTAAGCTGGTGTGCTACTGTGCAAGCCAGAATACTCATTAGCTGGTTCCCATGACTGCACTAACACTGCTGCCCCACTGCAGCACAGTGCTGGCTTGCCTCCAGCAGGTGCAGAGAGTCAGTGCAGCAAACACATGAAAATCTTGCACCAACAAGAACGATCAGCCCACAGGAGAGGGAATTGGAAATCCTGTTAAGCCCATGAACAGTAGGGAGACTCAAACAGTGAGCATTTCTGAAAATCCTGTTACTTGTTCAGCGTTCTTACCGTGGATCCAGATGACACACTGTGGGCTTCCTATCCCAGCTTATGTTGTCTCCATTTCTCACCTGGATATTTTCACTGTTTTCACTATTTTTTACTGAGCAGCTGTTTCTGTTTATCTTTTACTAGACTATTTTGCCTGATACTTAACTGAAAACAACTCTGCTATTGCAGCTGAAGAAGGGAGCATTGTTGTTCCCAAGGGAACATTCTCTTCCCGTGAGTATAACAAGATGCTTCTGAGTAAAAACTCCAAATAAGCGACGTCTTTTTAATTTGACACAACCTTGGATTATGCTTTCCTGTCTAACACCTTGCCTCATAACTACTCTTCTGTCTTCCCCTTCCTGCCCACAATGATCTGCCTCCTGGGAATTTTTGTCATTTGAAGTATTCCTAATCTGACAGTAAGAGTGAGATCACATGAAGCATGAACATGACAGACAGACCATGCAGGTTCAGTGTAATGTGTTGCAAAGTAAGCATGCTCTGTTGGATAGCTCAGCTGTGTTAAAAAAAACAAACCACAAAACTCACAGATTTTTAACATAAAGACTAGCAGATCAATTAAAATTGACTTTTTTTTCTTTTTTGCTGCTTTTTGGAGACCTTTTTGGCCTCATCTTCAGCAATAAAATGTGTAGTGAACCCAGCTAGTTAGAAATGTAGGGCACCTTCACATAGTGCATTAGGAACTGAATATAGGAACAAACATGTTTTGATTTCTTCCATGGGACCCATGGAGATGGGGCTATCTACTGGTGTACTTATGCCACAATACTGCCTTAATAAACAAAAATAAGGAGAGATTCTGGGCTTTGAGTCTAATCTTCTGATGTGCCTGTGCACCCTTAGAAATGCCAAGTTTCATCCCATTCCCACGTGAAAGGGTGACCTTCACCACCCAGTAGTGCCTGATCTCTATTCCAGTAGAGCTGGAGTGTTTACATCCAAGTGTGACAGACTGTGTCTATATGAAAATTTGGCTTCCACACAGCATCTTATGGCACGACAGAAGATTCGGGTCCAGTGCTGATGTTATTTTTTCAGGACTGGAATGTGAAGCTAAGTATGCATTCAAAAGTAGGCTAAGATACTCAAGTGAGTTGATGGTAGGTCCATTATAGCCCTCACTTGCAGCACTACTGTGAGAATTACTTAGTTTTCACCTTATTTTAATTTTTTTAAACTGCTGAATATGAACAATATTCTCTCAGTGTAAAGTGCTTTGATAGCTTCCAAATGGAATTGCTGTAAGTACACTGTGGGTTTATTATAATACTAAACTTCCATTTTCACTCTAGGGAGAGTGCATTAATTATGCAAAGCAGACCAAAATTTAGCAATGCTAATGGCACTCAATCTATTAAAAATTTCAAGTCTTGGAACTTGGGACTGTTGCTCCTATACTCTTGAGCTGGCTCAGAGATGACACAATCTGTTGTGATCTTCGAGTGTGGGGTTGAACATTGTGCTCTTGACAATTTTAAGGGTGGGTAACTAGAGACAAAAATGGTTACTTGCTGAAAAAAAAGTAGGATTACAAGTCTGTGTCTTCTCTGTGTTGGATGTGCCTGTGCTCATTTCTGTCCTTAGCCTTGCAAGCCCCATGGAAAATATGTCCTCAGATGTGGGGCCGATGGCCAAGTGGATCGATCCTGCCAGGATCACTGCAATTTTTAAAAGATGCTGACAAGGATGTTCACATGGACATGTAAAGAGGTAGCACTAGTTCTGCCCTAGAGCAGATGATTCTTGTACCCAGTAGTTCAAGAACATCTGGACAAATTTCTCCAACAGTGCCCAGTGAATGTTCAGAAGGACTAAGAAAGATGACTAGAAATTTTGGGTACCCTATCCCTTTGCAGTTAGATGAGAAGAGGAATGTGGGAAAGCATTCAGCCAATGGCATGATAAGCTTGAATGTCAAGAGTTTCCCACTGGCACAGAATGAAGTGAAAGTATTCACTGACTCCTGCAGCCTCAGGGCTGGGGCACAGAAACCAGGGCATTGTTTCTGAATTCGGGTCTTGCAAAGATCATAGACTAAAATCCCCAATCTGAATGCCCAGAACCTCCAATAAAACTTGGATCCTAAATCTGTGGCTCAGGTCTGTTCCTGAAACCATATCTACCTGGCTAAGTGAGCACTGAACTATTTCTAGATTTTTCTGCTTTGCTGTTTTCCTACAATGCGGACAAAAGTGCAAAGCTCCCACAGATAAGATCTTCATTAGCAAGCTGAGTTCCCAGAGTTGAAAGACAAGAGAAGGAACTACCATGGTCCTGAAGAAGGAAAGTGGCCCAGTTCAAGAAGACACTAGTGCAGAGACAGAGCATTTGGTTTCATCAAACCAGATGGGTTTGATGAAACACTCTTGCAGAAGTGTTTCTAAACTTTAGAGATCAATCCAGTTAATTTTTATGGTTTTGAACCTAAAAGGTTTTGCTTAGAACTAATAGCATAGAAATCCATGGCCAGAGTAGCTTAGGACTAGATGCTATGGGAAGTATTCACTTTTGAGCTCATATTCTGAGTCTTTTTACAGCCAATGGAGAAGGAGAAAGGACTAGGATTGCCATGTTTGATCCATTTTAGATACTTATTTAAGGAGGAAATAACCACACACTAGGAAAAACTTTCCAGTGAGAAGTCTAGGTGAGTGTCTCAAATATAGACATATATTGGTGCAGATGTACCCCACTGCAGATTGTGACTTTCTGTAACGTTTTTTCCATAGTTCAGCCTTTTGGATGGAACTTTCACTCTGTGCCTCTCTGTCTCAACTGGAGAGTTGTTTTCCAAATGTGGGCTATGACACAGAACATTGCTGATAAAACCACTGGGGAAAAAAAAGCAAATCAAAATTTATTTGAACAGCTCTCTAAAAATCAAATTAAAAATGTGCTTTCACAAAATGTGTTGCTTTAATGGATATTCTAAAACCAGAATATTTCTTGTTTAGTTTAAACAAGTGGCTTTCAGTGGAAATTCTTCTATGACTCTATTAGCAAGAAACAAGTAAATGGAATTTAGAAAGTGTATAACAGATGTTAGAATGCTGTGTGTTCTACATCTACGTTATAGGTAAACACAGCGTGGATATAATTAAAATGTGCTTTCTGTTCCTTTTTTTTAAATTCAAAATTATCTGAAAAGTACTGTCCACCTGCACAGCAGAGAACCACTTAAAGCCACTCTAATTTGTTGAAGCAATAGAAATGTTTAAGTGCAGCCTCCCACACAGGTACCCATTCGTATTCTTCATCGATACGAATTTTTACTTCCACCTAAAAAACAGTACTTTCCCCCTCACATACCTCAGATACTAAAGACACTCAGCTATTGAAAAATAGCGTGGGGCTGGTTTTTCTTTTTTTTTTTTTTTTTTCCTAATGGTTCTTCCTTTAGAGGTCTTTTTCCAGGATTACGCCAGGACAAACTCGCTCCAAGGCAATCATACTAACTCTGTTGTGTTTCCTAACACTTTAATGTTTGTCCGTGTATCCTGTACATTTTGTAGTGTCAGTTCTGCATGTGATGTGCCTCCTGCTGACAGTCTGAGTGCTCGCTGAGTAGCTCCCACCACAGTGATTTCTGGCCAGTGCGTGAATGACCACTTTTTTTCAGTTCTCCAAACTCCTTTAAGCTCCCCACTCCTTTCTCATCTTGCGAGGTGATGTAGCTGGCTGACAAGCAAGGGGTCTCGGCCTCCCTGTGGTGCTCTCCCCAGCTGAGGTTAGGTGCAAGCAAAAATTTACAAATTGTTAAAATCAGAGAGGAGAATTTTATGGTGTTTCAACAAAAATGTAAAAATGTGAAGTGGTTTCGCTTTTTTTACTTGTGGAGCCAGGTTAAAAGCCCAGTAGGTGCTGCATATGGCTGTAGTAAGCAGCTGGTTCAAACTGAGGAGCATCCATCACCCTCCCAGCACTGGGGCTTCACCACCCTTCCAGGTGGGAACAATCAGTATCACAATTTTTTGCACCCTGTAAAAAGGTTTAGTCTGTGCTTTTTCACCTCTGGTTTCTTTTATCACTCTTATGTGATCTCTGTAAGATGGGACATCTGTTCAAGGGCTGCCTGTTATTTGAGGAGGAGGTTCAGTGGGAAAGAGTCAGTCCCAGCTGAAGGGGAGGCTTCTACACAGCATTCCTGCTGTGGCTGAGTTCTTGAGAAGAAGAAAGATGCTCTGCAAGATTATCTGGGGGATGTGAGGGGCAGAGCAAGACTTGATCCTTTTCAGTTGAGTTGATTTTGGAAGGGCAGCTTCCTCAACACCCTCAGATGGAGACTGATATGAGTTGAGTTCTTGCAGTTAATCCCCGACTCAGCCTGCACCCACTGTTGGTGTTTTCTCTCCTCCTTGAACCTTTCCTGTAGAGACCTGGAAGACCTTGTTGGTAGAGACCAGGAAAGAGAAGGCAATGAGTGTATTTTATCTGTCTGCTGTCACTGAATCACTTATTCCTTTCAGTAACAAGCCCTTATTTTCCTTGCTCAACGTTTGATTTTGGCAACCACGTTCCTTAGAGGTTTCTCAAGAAAGCTCAGGGGTTTTGAGCTAAGTTCAGCCGCTGAAGTCTCAATATCTTTACCTTCAGAGTATTTTTGAGTGGTTTTCTCTTTTTTTTTTTTTTTTGAATCTCAGCAATTCCTTTAACATACTTTTACGTGTCTGTATGTAAAAGAATTGCTATCCTATCTCACAGAAGCATTTTCATCTGATGTAAAAGGATCTCAAAGCCAAAGCCATAAATATCATGGAAGTGTTTGTATTGCAAACATGTTCTTACAGTGCACCTATTCCAGAACCACAATCCAAATTCTGCCTTTGTGGAAAAACTCTTTGATGTCTTCCAGAAGGAAACTGTTGGTAACTAAATTTCAATGTGAGCCTTCAAACAATAAGAAACATAAGATGTTTTCAAAACAAAAGGTGGTTTCAGAGTTGTTTTTAAAGGCAGGGTGCACAGTTCTCATGTATGCACTTGCTGAAACATGTTTCATGCCTTGTCTTACTGTATATTCATACAGAAATTAGCCTGATAAGCTGTTATTCCATTTAATGCCTTTGCTCCTTCCATACACTGGAATGATCTCATTATTCTGTATGTGGGCACCTGTTCCAAATTATTTCTAGTGACCTTAATTAGGCTTATTTAAAATTTGTAACTATTAATTTGCAGCCTTTATTTGTAATCAGATTCCTGTGAATTTGTCAGAAATTGTAGGAGTTGTAAACAAAGTTCCATGCACTAACAACTGCTGCAGCAGCTGTAAACAATATGCATTACTCCCATAACATTCTTCAAGTTGCAATAAATTTGTTTCTGTGCCTGCCTTGGTGCTTTAACTGCTTGAAGTAAAAATTTTAAAGCAACCACCTCTTTGAAATCATTGTCTGAAATTAGTGTAATAACTGCCTTTTTAATGGTCAAAGAGTCCAGCCAAAACAAATCAACCTGTTGACTAAAGGAAAAGATGTACACATCGATATAAACTGTTAAACATATTATATTTTTTTTCCTAAATAGTTTGTTGTGGCTTTTTTACTTCCTTTAAAAGTGCCAGGCTGAAATTCATCCTGTCTTTCATTTTCATGGGTAGTCATGTGTATGACAGTGGAAACGTCTTCAAAAACATATTAAATCCATATGCTGACAGAAAAAAGGCATATTTTAGCATTGGTAATCCATTTAATCAGCCTGATCCTGGCTGGTTCCCTTCCTGTTGTGCACAACTCTCTTCTTGGTGTCAAGAGCAAATTTGAGGTTGGAATCATGAAGGTCATGTCTTGCTTACCCCTTCAGCTGAGAGGAGACCTTGCTGTAAAATATTGCTTCTCTCTTGTCATGTATCCCTTCTTTCCTGTACATCAGTCACTTTGCAAACTGTGGAAACTCAACTTTCAACACTTTAAAGGTTGGAGACCTGCTGTGTCAGTAAAGGACAGAACACAACCAGCAGGCCTTTATGGTCTTTCCATTCCCATTTAGGTCCCTCTGGTTTCCTTTGTCCATCCCCACCGGTGAGGGAGAAAGGGAGGCTTGGATCACAGGGCCCTTACTTCAAGCACAAGGAATGTGGCTTTCAAAGTTCAGCCAAGTTTGAGCTACCAAGACACAACACTCTTTAACTGTAAACTTTCAGCCAGCAGCACCTTATTACCTATATCTGCAGTGATCAACACAATGCAGACCTGTTCTTTCCTGGAGAAGAGTCAACACCACAGAATTACTGATAGTGCTGGAAACTCATATATATACATATATATATATATATATATATGTATGTATATATATATATATAGGTATATATATATATATATATAGGTATAGGTATAGGTATAGATGTGCATGTATATCACGCTATCATGCTATCGTGATAGAGTCAGCAGTGCTTTTATTTTCATCCTGACTAAAGAAACCTTATCTCAGTAAATTTTCCTCCTTGTTTGCACCAGTTTATAACCTTCCTCAGCTAAGTATCAGAGTGCTCAAATGTTTCTCTCAAGCTCACTGAACAGAAAGAATGCTAGGGAGTGAAACAGAGTGACCATACAAACTTCCGTGTGTTGACGGTCCTTAATGTATTATTTTCATTTGATTATCAGCAATCAGCATTCAGTAGTAGGTTAATATGTGAATATATGTCAAATCCAAATGACTAATTGGTAAGTAAGTTACTCTAATGGACTCTGATTCTGTTTCACTTAGATATGGTTGCCAAACTCCCAGAGTATAACTTGCAACCAGGAATATTTTTTTCCCAGGATTTGAAATTACAGTAGCTTTTCAAAACACTGCAGCAAAGTTACCACTGAGAAATTTGCTTGGGGTTAAAAATATACTGTGATTATATACATTTACTGTGAGACATGATCAGCATCAACTTGAGGGCAGCAATAATCACTGGTGGAGTATTGAGTATGGTTATCCCTGGAAAGCAACAGGCAGAGACTCATTCAAATCCCTGCCTGTTGCTTTTCAGGGAAGAGCAGTTTCAAAAATAGTTGCAAGTTTGTTTCTCTGCAGCATTTGCTACATTTTGCTTGTATTTATTTTTCTCATTTGAGTCAAGGAGGACATGTTGAAAAGCCTTTTTTTCAAGTTGATAGTGTACAGTGATTTAACCCCCTGTATTCCAGGACTTGTGCATCTTTCCTACAGTGTACCCCTACAGGGCACAGTGTGCCTTTAGTGTATTCATCACAAAGGTCTTTCCATTTTCACGTAATAACTGTCATTTTTCTTTTTGACCTTAAAAGAATGTATTTTACATACCTGAATTTTAGAAGCAAGATGTTTCCATCCTTACGTTACTGAGAATTCCTAAAACCCAATGCTTCCTGTGTGCATTACAGCTAAAAAAATTACTAGGTAACAACTACTATTCCATCTTTAATAAAGGGTTTATGTAATGCTGACAGCAATTACAGTGTTGCAGTTAGGTATGTGCCAGGACCTGGAAGTCACAGACAAATTTCAGCTATGCTATCACTCAAGATATTTAGATTTCAGAATTTTTTTTTTATTTATTGTTTAGGATGATATAGTAGACCACGTATTTTTCATGGTGATTGGACTAAGCAAATATGAGATCAAAGCATTTTGTTACCATCTCAAGTTGTTGGTAAATAGCAACAGAAGCGTGGTGTGGAACAGATGGGTGTTCTCACTTGTTTGGCAGGTGAGTAATTTCTCTGCTAATGGAAGGCTTCCAGCTCAGCTTTGTGGCACTGCAGCACACTATAGTGAACAGTGCAGAATATGGATATCTATCTGTCTAGTTTCCTGGGAAAATAAGGAAAAGGAATAACCAGTTCACGCTCAAGAAAATGAACTGATCAGCTAGAGAGGGAAGGAAGCCAGGAAAAATATCTGAAGGTGTCAGAGTGGGTAAGAAACAATGTGATGGACTATTTCTAGTAAGATTTCCACTGAGAGACATTTAACTATGCTTTATTGAATCGTTAGCTTTCTAAATTAGTATTATTTTCAGATAATAAAGTTTCACAGAAAAATGCATCCTGTTTGGATGAGAAAAGTAAGATTTCTTGTAACTTTGCTGTTTTTATGAAGAGTATTTTCATTTTAAGTTCTCTCTAGTTTTATTATTTTAAATTTTATGGAGTTACAACAAATCTGCCTGTGGGTTTGTTTCACACAAGTCTCATTACCAAAGTGATTCAACACAGGGCACTGCAGTTCAGTTCCCACCTGTTAAAAGTTTAATCTTTAGCCACTTAGTTGTTCTGTGACACGCTTTGGACTACTGACGCCATAAAGCTACATGGCACGTCTTAAAATTAAATTGAAACTAACTAATAGAATATGTGTGAAACACCAGGTAAAGTTAAGACTTAGAGACTGCTAATGTGAATAATTACTGCCTCAGGCTCAGCTCAGCTGAGGGCCTGCAGAACTCAGGGGTAGATTGAGCTGCTTTGCAGGATGCTCTCGGGAACTGCTGTACCTCTCTAAGAGCTTCAGGTAATACTGTTTTCTATGTCATTTGTTATTAAAACCAACAATCAAACCCAAGCTGCACAAATCTATGAACAACCTGCAATATGAAAGGTCAGTGGGATCCAAAATCCCAAGGAAGGAATTCCAGTTCAGAACTGAGCTGCTAAATCAGGGCATATTACAAAGGGCCCTGGATAGTTCTATACAGGAAGATATACTCAAAGTGAATTCCAGTGAAGATTACAGTAGTAGTTATTGGACTACACTGGTATTCAGAGTCTTAGAATAGTTCATTAAAAAAAAATCAAGCAAAATATGATGGCACCTGTATCCCTTTATCAGCAGCAAAGATATTGGGCAAGGCATACAAGATATTAGACAGTATTAACTCGAGTGAACTGATGTGTAGGGAACTGAATGCTCAGAGATGTTATGCATCGTGAATCATTTAGAAATGTACAACTTTCTCTTGTGCTGGAAGTTCTATTTGTTTTGGGACTTGAAAATATAATTTAGTTTTCTGTTTTGAAAGCCTGAAGGTATTGGGGTGGAGGTCTCACCTTCTGGAGTGCTCCAAAAGAAAGCAAATTTTTATGATTTTTTTTCCCAATTAGAAGAATATAATATATATTTACATGGAAACTATATTGATCTTTCCTCCCAGAGTGTCAAGTCTTGGGACTGCATTGCATGGTGGAGCTCTTGAGTGTCTCTGATGCCAACAGTGAGCAGATACCATGTCTAGGCAGTTGGAATGTTTGCTTTAGTTACATTTCCAAAACTTCATGAAGAATAACTGCACATGTACATACATATGTGCCAAATCTACAGGAGGCTGAAAGAACTCCCTGGCAGCTTGACTGCTTTTGTAGCAGGGTTATTTTGTGGCTTTTGTTGGCTGGTTCTTCTTAATAGCTTTTTTTTTTTTCTGCAAACAGCTTCAGCAAGATAATCCTGCTGTCAAAATCATAGCATTCGAGTGGCTGTGAATTTACCAAGAGCCTGGTACCCAAAGAGGTACCACTGAGAGGAGTTTGTTTGATGGTGTCTGTTAGAGGGTAGATAGCTTCTTCTAAAGATGAATCCAAATATCCAAGCCCCTTTGGGAATGAAACAGTACACATTGCTGTGGACAAATATAAAATACTGATTCCCAGCTTTCAGTCTTAAACTCTGAAAAGCACTGAGGCCCCAAAGGAGTAGAAAAAGACTAGTGGTCTAACTCTGGAGAAGTAGATTTTTGGGGAGGGGCTGCATTTAATTGAGTTGTTGATAGCTGGAGGCTTTCCTTATAAACAGAATTGAGAGGTGCTATTGCCTAACACCAAGGAAAGTGGAGAGGAAGGTTGTTCATTGAGACAAGCTTCTCTGTTCTTTTGTTTGTTTTCTGCAGTAAAGCTTGGTTGCTCAGTTAGAGCCCATCTTGTAGAATTATAGGTATAATGGGAAGTAAACAGAGATGAGAACCAAGGCAGCAGGACAGAATATGGGAAAGAACACAGTTTGAAGTTCAGACATAAAAGAAACAGCAATATGATGCACCCCAAGATGCCACTGAAGAACTATACTAAGCACATGAAAGGGCAGGCTTTTTGAAACACAACAAAAAGCTCATTTTAGTGCTCTGATTTTTTACAAAAGGCTTCTTGAAGTATCTGTTTGATGGAGAAGGTGGAGGTAGAGTACTATGATGAGTCTGGTACAGCTGCCAGTCAGGACAGTGGAGTATGCATTGCCAACTGGAGTTATCATCTACGGGACAGAATATTATTACTATTGTTGCTAAGCAGCTTAGATAAATTGAAAGTGAGGTGGCAACAGTGCCATGAAGTAGCACATGCAATAATTCTGATATGCACTACCACTTTTATGAGCCTTGTGTGTATTAAGCAATCTAAACCAAACATAGATATTTACATAGTGAAACCTTTAAGAATAAGGAATGGCTGCTGATTTCATCTGAGCTTGCTGGTAAAGGCTCAGGACACCAGCATCCTGATGTCAAAAGGAGAACTAGCTAGTCGTTGAGCAGGACACTACTGGATAAGAAACCACATAATATGTGACCTAGAAAATATGATGTTTTTCCACCCAGCCTTGGAAAACATAAAAGCAGAGTTTCTAAGGCAAAGGATAGCAACTAACGCTTCCAGAAGAGATGAGGAATATTAAAAGTGACTTTTTTATGCTTCGGCTCAGTTTGAGAAGGGATCTGCTGTTTTGTGGGCTTTTTTCAGTTTTGGTTTGTGGTTGGGTTTTTTTTGAAGGCACACCCCAAGACTGTTATTAGTGGAAATACAGGGCTCAGTTTCTAAGAGAAATAGAGACCCTGCTAAACTCTTAATAAACTGGAGTCTTGTGCTTTGTCTGCTGCCACACTTTACTATTTTCATAGTCATGGCAAAATTTTGAGAAATAGAAATTATATTACTGACAGATGGAATTGTTTCTGTTTAAGGACAGATGTTTTTTATACAGCTTTTATTTAAAACTAGTTTTGAATAAGTTTTTGAATGCTTGTTTACAGAAATTTAAAACAGCAAATTACCACTTTCCTAATAAAAATTAGATTCCCTCAGTAAAATCTAGTTTTCAAGAACCTCATGTTTGTGCAACATACCATATTACTAAATTAATTACATAGCCATATAACTAAATTAATTACATAGCCAGTATTTTTATGATATTCAAATATCATTTGGGGAAAATAAACACTTTCTGAAACAACTCCAAAAATCCTTGGACATCCTTTACTTACAGATGCCTAAGCCTCCCCATTACTTCTAATAACAAAGATATTACAGCAAAATTTTAATAAGTAAAATGCATTTTTTTGTTGTTGTTGTTGTTGCTACAGTAAGACAGAGCAAAGTATGGAGGAAACTCACTTCATCATGCCAGAGATGAAGCAACCCCATATGAACAGTGGGAGAATAAATAGAATAACAATGGGGATTTACCACAATTGTTGCCTGGGCTTCATCTCCCAAGATATCCTCTGTGCCATGAGTCTGGTGAATGTGCCTTGCAGCTTGGTCCCCATTGCCTAAATTGAATTTTGGTAGATGTCAGCTCTCCGGACCATAGCAGAAGGTAGCGAGATGCAAATGACAACTTTGAAAGTGCTGTGCTGCATCAGAAAGGAAAATTAAGTGAAGAACACTTTTCAAGTTAACTGAAAAAAAACCCAGTTCTTTTGTTTTGTGTTGTTTTGGTTTTTTGTTTTTGTTTTTTTTTTTTTAAAGTTTTGTTTTTCCTGAAAATTTACTTTTAAAAAATTACTTCCGCCGCAGAGGAAGTTTCACTTCTGAGAATACAACGTTGTTTTTTTTTTTGTTATGGGGGCTACCCAGGAAAAAAATTATGTCTGGCTCTTAAAATACCTCAAAAATGCAATTCTGTCTCTGGCAAATGAGAGGTGCACTAACATGCTTTAGGTAGCACAGCTAGCTGGTACCATCCCTATAGCAGAAGAAAGCAGACTTGTATGAATTTTAGCTGACATGAACTTAGTACATGTGAAGCCCAAGATTAGACTTACAAGCTGCTGGCAAATTTTAATACAGTGGGAAGGTATATTTTTTTCTATGGTAAGTGTGGTTTTATATTTGAGTTATTTTGGTTTGGGGTTTTTTTAATATAGATTACAAGCTTTGTCTAGCTAAGCTTAATTTCAGTCAGATCACCTCCCTCTGACTTTCAGAAAAAAAACCAAACCAACACCACTCTCTAGATATAACTGGGAAGACCCAAACAAAAGTTAATATTAAATGAGACTTTCCACCATGAGGTAAACAGAAATGAATACAACTGTGCCATCAGGAACACCTTAGTTACACTTGTGAAGCCCAAGTACACATCTGCTATAGACAGTAACTTGTCTTCCTGTGGCTGTCTTACAGGTTTCAGCAGAACATGTGGCCGAAGCTCAGTTTTAAGATGCATCATCAGAGTCATTTATAATATGTACAGAGTGGTTATCAGGATATAAATATATAAAAGGTAAAACACACATACAGAAGATAAAACCCACAGACAGTTAAGTAAACTTTATTTCCTGGAAGCTAAACATCTTCAAAGAGATATATCGAAAGGCAAGTAATTTCAGAACGCATAAGTGACAAGTGGATTTATAAAATAGTTTTAGACATTCCCACTTCCCATCCCATTGCATTGACTTCCACATGCCTAAAGAGCAGGCACTTTCTTATGCTGATGCAGCCTCAGCAGATAATTGGGAAAGATGAAGAAACACAGGTCACATGGAAAGGAATTAAATCAATTACAAGAGGGAAATGCGAAATGCACTGCATGTGGGATCATTTGATATGTTTTCTGGGGAGAAGTGGTTTTGCTTTCTCTTTCACCTTTTCCCTTCCAAATGTTAATGCCTTATTATCTTTAGGAAGATGGAAGAAGGCATACTGATTTTTTTGAAGTTAATTTTGAACAATAAGCAGCGTTTAGAGACAGAGGTGACTTTAGCTAAATTATGAGCCTCTGGGATCGACCCAGCCTCTGGCTCCACAGGTGCTCACCCTCTGATAACAGCAGAAAAGGGCAAACTCGATGTGCTCATCAGGAGCCATTACTTTCTCCTTTTAGGAAACTCAGCTTTTCTTCAGGGAACACAGGTACAGCTGTTGTTTGTGAAGCATTTGCAGGATGCTGACAGTGAAGTCAGGTGCCACTTCATGCCAGTATTTCCTTACTGTTCAGGCTTGTGAGCAAGTTTCAGATGAGCTACTTGCACTTCTTGGGCCAGGAAGTCTCTGTAGCAGCCCAGGTGCCATACAGATGGTGAGTTTGATCTTTTAATATGAGTTTTTAAAATCCTGATGGTGTTATTGGAGCTGTTATTTGTCTTACCTCTGACCTCAAGAGGACATTAATTTCTCTCTTTTCAGGACTGGGGAAAATGCAAAGTCAATGTGAAGTGTTTTCATTCTTTGTGCTTTGTAAGGGGGATTCTAGAGGATGGTTTTCAAGAGGGTTTTGGTTTCTTTAGGTCTTATTCCTTATGTGTGCTGTAATCAGACCCTTTATAGAGGATTAGTTTTATCTTCCTTCTCATTTATACATTGGGATGGCTCCAAGGCCAGTAGGAGTGTTGCTGAGGAATAAGTGATTGAGGTGTTTTTCCTTTATGTTGAATTCATCATTTGCCTTCACTCTCAGGTGGTTACATCCCAGTCTCTCAAGAAATATCAGCCTTCTCTTGACAGCCAAAAATTAGCATAAAATTGAATTTTTGTCTCCCTGATCAGGAGTGTTGCACGTGTTTGTAGCTTGGGAACACAACCAGGTCTGCAGCTAAAATGATCAAGTGGTGGCCAGGACAGCCTTCTTTTATTTGAATTTGGCTGCAGTTGGCACGTGACCTTCACATTTGGCTGCCAGATCCCCATGCCTGAATCATGTGTTTCTTATCTGAGAATATGACTGACGTAGGCCTTTCTGCTTGGGAACATTAAATATACTTGGTAGTTATTAGCTGAAGTTTTTTCTCATCATTATGTCATTAGATTTGCTAACTCAGACTTTCAGTAGATTCTGAGATGCTGGTCTTGCTCTTCCAGTGCCTAGATAATATGATAATTGGCTAACCTTCTGCATACTAGTTCTAGTCAGAAATGCCAAAGTTGAAATTTCTTATATTTGAGAGGGTCTATGAGCATCTATGGACTTTGGAAAATTTATTCTGGTCTCATAGGCTTCTTTTCTCTCAAGATATCATCAGCAATACTTTAGGAGGATATTTTCTGCTGTCTGTTTACAGGAGTATCAAATGTGCCCAGAGCACAGGATAAATGTTTGCAAGTCTTCTCCTTAACACAAAGAAGAGAAATAAAAAATTATAAATGAAAATGTACAAAAGAAATGGTGCTTTCAAAACGTTTCTTGGAGTACAGCTTTACAGCTGGAACTATTCTATTGGAACATTCAGCTAGGTAGCAGTATTTTCTTTGTTATGGAGCATAATCAATATATACAACACAAAGTATATGTCTAGGTGCAGTAAGTTCAGTAATACAGGATGAGGGATCCCATGAGTGGCCTTTTCTTTTCAAAGAACAACTCTGTGTCACTTTTGATAGACAGTCTTCACTCTATAAAGAACAGACTGGAAAAATCTGTGTGGAACAAAATGTCTTTGAAGTGCACAGCTCCAGTTTATTCTTTTTCTTTTTGTTTGCCAGCTCGAAACCAAAATGCTAAAACATGGCATAATTTTCTTTTCTATTATATAGGAAAAAAAAAAGAAATAACAGTTATGAGCTTTTTTGCTGCTAATTAAAGTAAGCAGATATAGTTTGAAATGAAACTCCCAGAACTTTTTAGTAGTCATATGTGTCTGTTTTCAAATTTGTAGTTAGTCTCCACTGATGAAATGGGATGGTAAAGAACCCTAAAAGTAATTCCTCAACCTCAGGCTTTGTAGGTGATTGGACCAGGCTCTGACCTACACAGAACTGTAAATATAAAGCCTAGTAAATAGGAAGACCTGCAATTGGATCCAGAAAACCAGTTTCATGCAAAATTCAGCAGGACTTAATTGTCAGCTTTGATCTTGGGATAGAGGCCACATTCTTTTTCTTCAAGTCTTACGTAATGCCCTTTCAGAAACCTCACTGTCTGTGTTTTGGAACTGAGTAGAGTCCTATTTTACTTTGCAGCTGGAGTGGAATTATTTCAGGAGGACCTCTGTTCTGGTTTTTAGCTTAGCTCAAGAGGCCACACACTCAACCCAGCGGCATTTCTCTGCATGTCTGTAAAACAGCAGCTTCTGAACATCACACCCGAGTGCTTTCAAAACTTAAGGCAAAGTTACAGGTTTTGATGGCTAAAATCTCGTTGATTTCACAGAAAAGTAATAAGAGAAAATGGGAGACACATGGAGCTTCTGCTTTTTCTCAAGTACAGCCACAGCTGGAGTGCTTTTGAGTCAAAGATGTGGGTAATGGTTCCTCTACAGCAGAGTAGAAATGCCATCTTCTCCTCACAGTTGTTTAAGGTGTTATTACTCTGAGGGACTGCTTCCTACAAAAGCATTGTTGTTAGGAAATAAAAGGGAAAATGGGAGATGTCAGGAAGCGTGGAGATGTAGTTTGTGGAGTGAGAATATGCTAGTAAAGAGAGAGAACAGCTCAAATATCAGCAGGGACAGGAGGAGCAAACAAGAGTATGCACAGCTAAGGAAACAGGCTTCTGTTATTTGGGACAATTGTGTTGCACGAAAGAGAATTTGTGCAAAAAAAAAAAATAAAAATTGGAGAGTCAGCTGCCAGGAAAGAAGGAGCACTGGGGCAAGTTCAAGGACATTAAGGAAGTAGTAAGAGATGGGGTGAGAACTAGAGGAGGGGATCTGCAACATCAGAGGTTTCTGTAAGATGCACCTGCAGGGTCCTGGTATGCCAGAGAGGAGGAGGTGCTGTGGAATGGGACAGTGCAAGTGAACGGGGAGAAATTTTGGATATTAACAGTAGAAGCCACAAAGATGTGTAATACAAAGCATCTCTGGGAAGGAGGAAGGAGGCTTTACAACAGAGGTTGATTTGGACAGATGGGGGAGTGTGGAGGAGACACTTGGGAGGAAGGCAAGAAACCTCTCTGGCATGCTGCAAGCTCAGCCTACAGAAGCTACAGAGTGTGTGACCCTCTTGTTAACTTCATTTCACAATGTTCCCTGCATGCTTTGTGTGGCTTCCAAGTAATGCATGACATCAGCAATCTTAATAAGAACCACCTGCTTGGTACATTTTATGTTCAACTCTGTTAAACTTTCCTAGTTCAAAATATCCAGTGCTATCTGGAACACGAGTATAATTAATTTTCTCTAAATTTGCTGAGCTTTGTTAAATGACTTCTTTCCTTAAGGAGTAAAAATGTGGATTTTTATGCTTTAGCTCCACATTTTTTGAAAATCATCTTTCAACTGTTCAGCTTTGTAGGCTGATAAAAACATCTGTCAAAATTAACTTCTGATCCTCTTCTTAACCTAGTCTGCTTCTAGCCTCATCCGTGACCTGTGTTTCAGGAATGAATGACTGACTCACATGTACCAGGAAAGTACAGGGTGTAAATGGCCATAGATCTAGTGTTCAACACATCCCAGTAGATCTCTTTAAGCTTCAGGTTGCCTGGAGTCTTTCAAGTCAGACAAGAAGCAATGTTTATACATCCCTCAGCACAAGCAAGAAGCTGATGTGGGCCAGAGGTAATTAATATCAGCAGCTGTTGTCTAAAAAACCCACTAAGTAGCATTAGAAATAATTGCTTAGATTTCCACTCTTGTGATCCAAAAAGTCTCAGGTTGTGGTGTTCCTATCTCTTAAATATTAGATTAGTATCTCTCAGTACATAACAAAAGAAGTACTACTCTTTTTCTTTGGGCTACTTTGCAAAGTTTATTCCAGTTTTTGTTTAGCTGTGACACAGGTTCACAAAGTTCTCAGTACTAAAGAAATAGGTGTAGTGGCCTGTCTCTTTTTGAGGAGTCTAAGCTTTCATTATAGAGTCACAGCCAGAAGACAGAGCTCCTGCCTGTGGTTCCCTTGCTCTCCAGTTTAATCTCTCATTTAGTGACACAGAAGGATGTTTTCCTCGAGGTAGATCTTTTGTTTTGAGCGAACGTAGCCATTTGCAGAAGGTTTCTGAACCTCTTTTTGTTTCATCAAAAAATTCAGGCACTGGGGCAGCTTCTGAAAACTTATTTTAGGACAAGGAAAGGGGTCATGACCCTGAGGCTCTGCTGTTTAAATCGGCATAACTTCTTTGGAGCCTATCTGGGATAAACGAAAGGGCATGGGCTCTGCTGGTCGTGTCACAAGTTTTCCAGAGTGCTTTTTCTGAACAAGCCAGAAAAAGATTTGCCTGAAGGGACACATGAATACGTGGCACATGAATAACTTTTTAACAGAGAAGTTCTAGGGGTTTTTTAAGGGATAAAAATTAAAGGTCTAAAGGGTGGGTACCATAGAGCCCAGTGAAGAGAAGCAGGGATGAAGTTGACCTTTGTGCACTCTCAGTAGGATGTGCAGTATGGTGGGGAAATTGGGCGGTCTTCTGAGACCACTGGGCCCTCCTTGAAATCTGCTGCTGGAGCTCAAAGTCTCGGGCAGTGAAGTCTCTGTGTCAAGTTGAAACACAGGGTTCAGCCTGGAAGGAAAAAGCGGATGAGATGCTGTTTCCCCTGGTTTCCTTTGAATTGCCTGAAGTGAGGAGACAGAGAAGGTCTCTCTCTCTCTCTCTGACAGGATTTCCCCTTCAAGTCTTCTGGAAAGAAATGGAGTATATTGATCTGTAATCAATGCTACTCTCTTGCTGCCTTCTTGCAAATGTTGGTGTCTTTGACTCTTTTGAGGATGGACCATGAGGGCCTTACTACAGAGTACAAAGAAAAAAAAATAGATTGTTAATAAATCTCCACACTTAAATGCCCCAGACCTCTCTAGACACATACTTTTAAATTTATTTCTTCACTTTTCCCCCACTGTTTTCATATTTAGATATGGGTAGCTGTAGTGTAAAACAGAAGTATATATTTTTGTCTATTAGGACATGAGAAAGGGCACAGTGCTCTCTTTTTCAGCAGCTGTTCTGAGGCCAGTGTGCTAACTGTATTTATTTATTAGTGGGTTGTTTTGGTTAGACTATTTTTTCCCCTCTTATATATTCTGCTTTAATTGGTGGACATGCTTTCCCTTTCCTACATCAACAAAGAAACTGACCCAAGAGAATTTCATGGATTATTCCCTTTTGACCTCTGAATTCTCCAGGTAAAGGTTTTTTTCCTATATGGTTCTTCCATTATCATCTATGCTCTGAATGCACCCTCTTGGTATGTGAAATAGCAGAAGTATATGCCACGTGTTTTCTGAGTACTTGAGCCATAACTCTCAGAAATAAATTTGCTGCTTCTCTAACCCAGAAGCCACTGAAGAAAGGATGAATAATGAAAATATATTGCAGTCAAAGAACAACTGCAGATTCTTTTTGGCAGCAACTGTGGTTTCTAGTGCTTCCTTAATTTTCACTT